>NW_013667728.1:124313-130655 GCF_000517525.1 Limulus polyphemus
GGACTTGTGTCGCTAAAGTTTCATCGGAAAGAAATTATACGGGAAATTAACAAACGAACATAGAGGCTTAACAATATTTTTTACTTGTATAAGTAAACAGTATGTTATAAACAAAATATTTAAAACAATACAATATTGTAATACAGTGTTGTAAAAATAATATTATAAATATATTATAAATCAACAGTGTGGAAATAAAGTAACTTTTCCTTGAGTAACAGCGTCTACGAATAGTGGGGCCACAGAGATAAATCAAACTCAAAAGGGAGCCAAAAAAGATCGAGAAACACTGATCTAGGTTATAAAGTTTTCCTGCCTTTACCTTTCGTCAACAAGAGGTGAAGCTAGCACAGAAACGGTATAATTATATAGGAGTGGAGACGGGCAATTTCGTGTGACCCAGACATTGAAGTGTTAATTTTACCGTGACAGTGTTTTTGTTACTTTTATCTAGTAAATAATTATGAATATACTTTTTGAATAACAAAACATTATTTTGTGTAATTAGGTTTTAATAGACGTTGAAGGAGGTGGCACTGTAACAATAATATTAGCTGAAGCCAAGACAAACGTCTACTTTCTAAACAACTTCAGCCCTGTGAGCAATATGGATGAGGCGGCTGTCGACAGTCCAGTACAGAGGGAAAGTATTACAATGTCCAGTCGTTTAGATCTGTAAAGTGAATGCCTTACCAGATGGGTAACAACTGCCAAATCTTTTTGTATTTCAAATGTAATAATAAGCGGTACAACTTTTACGGTAAAACAGTGCTTGATAGGGTAAAGTTGGCAAGTCGGAAGGGTACAATTAAGACATTTAGGTTTGGGGGATTTAATCCTCATCCCTAAATACTTCTAACTGTTATATTTACACATTAAGAACTGAAAATTAATATTACCGTTAAGGAACTGGTCGATTAGGGTATAAATGAATTTTTATGATTTATCCACTGTCAGAGAATAACGTTTCATGCAAATTTCCATTATTAATTCTTACTCGAACTTTGTATATATTGAAACAATAAGGTAGAACTTTACGTTCACGAGATGAATTTCTTTTAGAAAGCTGAGCTGTATATAATTAGCATTTATCATCAAAGGTCTTCTAGGATGTACAATTTAAAACACTGCTCGAAACCAATTACAGTATGCACATCAACTTGTATTGGAACTGGGAGTTATACATCATTTAGCATGTTAGCACATCTCACCTGTAGTTTGCATCGATTTGTGCTACCGTTGAATATACGTCCTTAAATCAATCCCGAGTGGTTGTGCAAGTCTGGAAAATCTTTAAAATTGGCCCTGTTTTAAGCGATTGTGCTGGACAACTTTCTAAGACTTTTATCTCGATCAACTTCACATGAATCATAGGCGATTTTTGTTTTATTAATGTATATCTAAATCCGAGTCTTCAGGGCTAACGGATACTTAAGTATTCCTAGAACTACTTACTTACATAAGAAATTCTGACTAATAAATTATAACTTGTGAAATTCTGCACAGTGAATATTATGTTGTAAATTTTGAATGAACAAATCAATTACAACACTAAAACCTGTTCTAACAACGAGTTTAAGAAACACGGATTGATGACTTATAAAAAACTATATTGATGGAAATAATAAAATATGAATTATACGGTTTTATTAAAAATGTTGACATGATAATTTCGAATAAGTTAAGTCCAGTTTATCTATTCATATTAAAAAACATTGTATAATTTCTGCCGCGTAGCTCAATATTTCGGAGCTAGGTCGCGGGTTCGAATCCCCGTCACACCAAACATGCGTTTTCAGCCGTGGAGGCGTTATAATGTGACGGTCAATCCCACTATTCGTTGGTAAAAGAGTAGCCCAAGAGTTGGCGGTGGGTGGTGATAACTAGCTGCCTTCTCTCTAGTCTTACACTGCTAAATTATGGACGGCTAGCGCAGATAGCCCTCGTGTAGCTTTGCGCGAAATTAGTAACAAACAAACAAACCCTTAGCATGGATGGTAGGAAATAATGTGCTGCTGACTGCCTTCTCTCTGATTAGTTGCTCAAAATTAGGACGGTGGCAGATAGCCTTAGTTGCTTTGCTATAAAACAAAAAAGTTCTTTCCAGAGATGAGATCCAAAACCTGTTTCACATGTTATTTATTTTTTAATATAAAGGCCGAAACACTTTAAGTAATTTAAAGACTTCTTAGGTTGCATTGCAAATTAATATCTGAGTGAAGTAGTCAGGTATATTAATTGTCTAGAGCCCCATCCTAAATAGTTGACGTTTAAACTGTTATCTTCCAAAATTCATATCCACCAACAAGTGTCCGATATAATTTTTTTCAAACATATTATGCGCTTTTTAATAAAGATGTTAACGTACAAAGACAGAATTAATAAATTTAAATCTATAAATATTGGTATATAAGAAGTACAGAGTCATGGAATCCAGCCCGTAGCCACGTTATTTTACTATTCGGGCTGTTAAAAGCAACCCAGTATAATAGTTGTTGGTGATTAGTTGCCTTCCCTCTTGTTTATCACTTCAAAATGCTAGTGAAAATCAACTAACAAAGTAAACCATATTAATGAACTAGTATTAACAACTTGTTAATAATAACTAGAGAAAATGAAAAGCAGCCTAACTACAGATAGTTAATCTCCCTTTATTTGAATTATTCTTATATACTAATACATTGACTGTCGCAACAATTTCGAGTCATGGCACCACGGGCAACATGTATAGAACCTATAAATTCCTGACCATTTGACATTTCAACGCCGTTACTTTTAAGTTATGGTAAATATATAAAAATAATCCCCTTGGAAGGTAAATATTCGTAATTCAAAGTTATTAAGCTATGTACAGTCAAAATGTATGACATTGAACTTCTCTCCATGAAAGTGAAAAACCTCGAAGCACTGAATATTTAAGATAGAAACTGACTCGGAAAATATACCCCAACTCAATCAAATTTGAAGTAATGCTCTCATCCGCAATTTTAAGACAATTATTGCAAAATAGAACCTCTTGACTCGAAATTCCTTTATGATGAAACTGACCATATCTTCTTGTATCATATACCAAAATAATAAACAAAGATGGAAAGTCTTCAAACTACACCTTCAAGTCATTGTTTGTCTTCTGAAAAAAGATGGAATTACATTCATTTATATATATACTCCAAGACCCCTGATGGATTTCTTCCAGTTCTCTTAAACGTGGTTTTGGATGCTTACATCCACAATGCACCATCCAGGAGAATATGTGAAGAGTTTATCAAGGTGTATGGTCTAAAATTGGCCTCGCCATCTTTCACAGAATCTTGCTTTGGGAGAAATAGTCGTTTTGGGCACTTGTGCTTAAACATAGTCATCAGTCTGAGCGGCTTTATGGACATTGGCGGAAGTAATAGTCACAAGTGCAGTAAGAAAGCTGCAAATCATCTTTATAAAGCGCAATTTATCTCAGTATATTCAAACAAGGAGGTTGGTTTAATGAAATACACGTTTTGTCTAAATTAAGATAGAGATAACAAAATTAAATCCACGAATTGCATTATATGAGTTAATGTTAACGGCGATTTTTTCATTTACCGAGGAATATCTTTTGTTCATTACGTAGTAAAATGCATGTAAGAATAATGTTAGTCTGAAATTTGGAAAATAGTTAAATACAAGTTATGTTAATAACAAACTTCACAAAAGAAAACAGAAACAAAGACGCTGAGATACAGAGAGTTGAATACATTCTTTCTAAATACGGGCTTAGCTGTTTTACGCACTCTCGACTTTTTAAAGCGTTAGATTCAAAACTTAATTAAACAACTTTATTATCAATATACGCCGAAAAAATTAGTATCAATGTGTAGCTTATAATTCAAATTGATAAACCACTTAAGTTTTAATTTATTAATTAAAAATATATTTTAAAACTTCTCAATCTTGTGTCATGTAACGCGTCTGCGATCAGAATTATTCTATTTTAGTTTGCATAACTTCAATATTATAGCACCTACACTATCTGAGTTATCCTAGACACAATCTGTAAAAACTTCCACGGCCGAATGTACAGTTCAACGTGCTAACTAGAATTAAGCGAGAAATAAATAAATTTTCTCTACCTAGAGTACAGTTAAACACAGTGAAATGTTAGTCAAAAGTTACACTGATCACGATGTTAACATAAGATTCTACAAACAATGTATTTGTTGTATAAGAAACACAATATTTTTGTTTTATTAATCGTTTTTTATAGCTGCTCTTTCTATATGTTCTTTAAAATATTGTATTAGATAAGATAATTGGTATTAGTAATGTTTGATATCGTAACAACATTTGAAAACCCTGTTAGACCTTTTCCGTTGTCTGCGTAGCTACAGATTGGGCAACACGATTTTTATTTTTTATTGCTGATTACCCCGTATGCTCCTCTATAACACTACAGAAGTGCAAGCGAAGTAAAAACTACAGCTCAGACAAACATTTCACAGACGTATTCATTGTTCAGTTAAACTGATTTATTGTTCTTAGGCTATAAACTACAAGCAACGTTCTAATATTGAATTCCTTGCACATGTTCATTACTGTTTGCGTGACCTGTAGATAAGAAATTGATTATCAGTTTTGTTCTTTGAGTCCTGTATAATTATAACCTATTTAAGTTGTACCATAACACGCAATGATGTGATGGAGACAGTAAAAGTAACAACGAATGCTTTGTGAAGAAGAAGAGAAAACGATTTTATGAATATTACATATTGATTTTAAATACCCAAGACTCTTTTATCTGTAACAGCAACAGCTGCACTGAGCTCAGTGATATCACTTTATTCCTTGAAATAAATAAACCAAACATTTTCGAATAGTTGCTTGTTAATAGTACACAACTTCGACGAATAAAGGAGGGCAGATGTAATTACCTAGTCGTCAAGCGTGTGGTTTGTCATGCAAGTTGCACATATAATACAAATATTTTAGCGTAGTTTAAAGAACATTGATCTAAGACGAAGTTGTTAGAGTTCAGTTCTGTGTTGTTTCCATAACGAAAGGAACGTTTCTAGTTTGTACACCAAGCACAGTACTATTCCGAGCTTTCAAAAATAAGAACTTGAAAATAGAATACCAAGAAAAAAAAAAGGAGATAAGCAAAAAACTATTTACTTTATAAGCAGCTTAGTTCGAGTGAGAACTTGAATTTACGATTTCTACATCTAGAATATTAGTTATTGTTTGCAAACCGCAAGAATAACTATAATACAACCGTAAACTACACTAAAAATATCAAGGTAAGTTTTATTTGTGTTTTAGCCCAAAACCACACCAGGGACTGTCTGTTCTGTGCCAACCAGGGGTATTGAATCCAGATTATTAACGTGTAAGCCCTCAACCTTAACGCTGAACCAATGAGGGGCTTCAAAGTAAGACATAAGTCAAGTTAAAGAAACCAGAGTATATAAAAATATCATATCACAGCTATAATGTTAGCTTACGTTTCAATATCAAGTAAAACTGAAGGATGAAAAGTTTGTTTGCTTGTTGAGCTATCTGTGCCCACCGCAAATATCAAAACCCGAATTTTAACGTTACAAGCCTATTTAGTTACCGCTGAGTCACGAGGAGGAGGCAGCGTGAAAAGAGGCATCAGTTATCTGTTGTTGAAGTCTGAGCTTTGACATTTTATTATATATATATCTATTTATGAAGAAAACGTCAAAATAAATAGTATCATTATATGACTTTTTATTTGCATGGCCTGGTGGTTAGAGTGCCCGATTTGCAATATGTGGGTCGCGTATTCGAATCCCCGTCACCGAACATGCTCGCCCTTTCAGCCGTGGAGGCGTTATAATGTTATGGTCAATCCCACTATTTGCTGGTAAAAGAGTATTCCAAGAGTTGACGGTGGGTGGAATTAACTAGCTGCCTTCCCTCTAGTCTATCACTGTAAGTTAGAGAATGCTAGCGTAGATAGCCCTCGAATATCTTTGCGTGAAACTCAAAGCAACAACAAAAAATTGAATATTGAAGAATAGCAAAAGAGATGATAATAATTATTACTGAAGCATAAAAAGGTCGAGAATCAGGAAAAAAATATTAGTTGTAAGTAAAAAATCATAAATATATTTAAAAAGTTTAAAAAATATGATAAATGTTATCGAAGTTTAATGTGTTAGAGATGGTACTTAGATAGCAAAGAGCAATAAACGCTAATATAAATTGTTTATGTTCTTAAGAGATTAGGCTTACCAACTTTGAGGTGTGAGATATGATATAGTATTGAAGCAATGGGTACTCTACACAGCATGGTCACAAGTAAATAGACACCACCTTTTCAGAAAAAATGAAATTTTTCAG
>NW_013667728.1:131411-152831 GCF_000517525.1 Limulus polyphemus
ACTGCTCAGTTGTTTCCTTGCTGTGTTTCCTAAACTGCACGATGATTCTGTTGACTGTCGAAAGCGGGATTCCCAAATTCTGCGAAATTTGCCGCTGACTTATTCCACCTTCTGCTTGACCAACTATCCTTCCTGTAACAAAATCTGACAATTCGAGAGAACCTTGAGTTCTAGGCATGTTGTAGCACAAGATAATTAGTGTGCGGATCATTTTCATTTATATAGTGCTCTGTGAACACAAATTAGTTAGCATAAATCAGTTAAATGACGAAAAATTAGGTGTCTATTTACTTTGACCACTCAGTGTGCATATTGCATAAGCAGCAAGAGGAGAGACAAAATTAAATTTATTATTTAAGCAAAAGCGGCACGTGACACACGAATTATATGGATACATATATGGATGTTATAAGAATTAGTAAAGTATAATCTAAAAAAGTTGATATGTATTTATTACTGAAGTTGAATATCTAATATTATTAGAATCGGTTTAATTATTCTTCACAATGAGAATGAGATTGGGTTTTACTTTGTAATATGACTACTTCTGACGATTATGTATTATAATCTCCTTACGTGTTATATTACTGAGGCTTAATGGTTATATGGATTTCTAAATGACTTGCTCCCATCGCGTTTATAGTTAACTTAATTAATGTTCTTGCTTATAAGTTTCAAGTAATGTTGAATATTTTAATTAATTTTCACACTGATGAAGAGTATATTTCAGTGTTAGCTTAGTGTACAGATTTCTATAAATCTTCTGATCTAGACGAACCTCGTAAGACGTTATTGGGATGACGGACAAAAATAATGTCAACAAGGAGGGTGCTCCTAGCTGTTGATTTGATGCATTTTGAATCTTTAATGGTTTTGATTTTCTTATGTTTTAGATAATGACATTGACTTCATTAATTCATAAATTACATTTCTGGCTTTGATCCATATAGTCATTGTAATCTCGATCACAAGCTCTTAGTTAAATAGTCAAACATTTCTTGAAATTTTCACTTACGTTTTAAAGTTTTCCTGGACGAAAACAACGGATTTGAAGACTTTCTCCATGAGTAAAATATATATGTATTATGTTATATATTTAATTGATAGATAATATTTACTTGTTTTAAGTGGAAAAAGAAGAAAGTCCGACAGGCACCAGTCATTTTTGCTTGTTATTCGATAAATGAAAGCTGATATATGAAGATTAGACCTTACTCTATCTCATTTAATTGGGAAATTTCACATGGCAAGTATGATATTAATCTATTGATCTACGTCCACATTTTTTGATATTTTAAGAAGCACCAGAAACTGGCATATAAAAATCCGTATTTTTGGGTGAGGAAATGAGTTGGCAACGTTCATTTAGATCTTTTAGTTTGTTTGGTAGAGTTTCCTGTTATATGAGAACAAATAACAAACTACTTTTTTCATTAGACAGATTATTGTACAAACCAACAGATAGTTTTACCATAAAAAATGTTACTTAAACGTAAGTCTAATTAATTTTGAAAGAATTAGAAACGCGACAAGCAATGCAATTCTAAAAATAAAAATAAAAGGCAGCTTCCTAAGAAAATAATAACCAATTTTTAAACATCATAAATGTAAAATTTATTACCAATACAATTTCAATAAAATATATACCTAAATAGAGACTTAAAACTTTAACTAATCTCCCAGTAGAATGGATTCAGCACACATATACATATGCATGCCTTTTTTCCCCCAAATCTATTATTCAAGAGTCCAAGAAACCCCTATTTGATTTAGAGCAAACGGCAATATGACCCTGCGCGAGATTTTAATGCTAAGAATCATACACTGAAACGACAAACTGAATCTTTGATTAGTCAATAAAGCACGTAATTTCACAGTAGATCGTGAAAGTTTACGTGTGAGGGCGCGAACATCGGCTTGATTGTCAGTAGAGTGAGAGATTGTTATTATAATCCTACGTTCAAGGAGAGCTAGCGATTTTTCAACATGGAGTAGGTCCTACGTTCAAGGAGAGCTAGCGATTTTTCAACATGGAGTAGGTGAATGTGATATGGTCTTATCCCCCCAGCAATTAGTAAAGCTGAAAAACAAAAGTGAGGGAGATACTTCTGATTCTTGAAAAGAAGCCAATATTAAGCACTCAACAAAGTGCTACTGAACTTTTACTCATAATTTAGATATTTAAACACACAATGTATAGAAACTAAGAAAAATAATTGTGCATAATCTATTAGTGCCATTAATTATAATAACAATGTTTCTAATAAGCTCTCTATTCTCGAGTTTATTTTAAGGATAAAAGTGCTCTTCTAAGAATCAGAGATTGCTAGGATAATGAAACAAAATTATCAACAATACGAATAATCTACAAAACTGCCTAAAATAGTACGAATGTTAATTATGTTAAAATAATTAGAACATACAGATTTCAATATTTAGTGATACTAAATATATATAACATACTTTCAATGAATATAATAATGGTATGATCAGTTGTCACAACTAATATTGAAACCACCAATATCTAAAATTATTATGCATTTAACATAGAGGTTGAGTACGTTATATTAAAACGATTTTGGAGACACTATTACATTGCACGCTGCTACGTTCAGTCGTACTTTATCTGATGACCATGCACCTCTGACAATAGCCTTGCAGCACAGTTTCAATTGCCAAGGAACTCAGGTCATAATGTTGTCATGTTAAAAATACTGCTTCTCTAAACATGGTTTCTATAAGTAATCTAATATACAAGGATGAGAGTTCTCCATTGCCAGTTTCAACAGTCTGATCACATAGACATCCATAGATGACTAGACTGTCATGTCTTTGCATGAAATAGCATGAATACCCATTTTATTCTCCAGCTGGTTGACATATGCAACAGTTGAACAGATATGTCATGGAAGCAACTTGTGTACATTCTACCTTCGTTGCTTTTCCAGGTGGAAATCCTTCTTGATTATGTTGTGTATTGTTGCCTGGGACACGTGGATGGCTTTTTGCCACTGATCTGTGTGTTCTCTTACCACACATTGCTTACCATGGCTGGGGTACAACTTGTTGCAAGCCTCTTTCTGATTAGTCCTGCATCCCCACATTGATCCATGTTCCTTTATTTTCAATGCCATTACATACAAGGGATATCCCCATCTTGGAAAATATAAACTTCCGATCTGAACGCTTTTGTAGGATTTAAGTGTATGAGTATTTTGTAGAAAAACTAATACAAATTCCTTTTCAAAAGCAATAAATTTTTGGTGGCATCACATTACTTACAAAGCGCTAAACAATGTCAAAATGTAGTTCTTATACATTAAATTTCAATGCGATTTTATATTGGATGTAGTTGTCACGTGACTTGCTACTTGCATATTCAACTTGTTTTAATATAACCTTCTTACATTAAGTGTACACTCTCACATATTTTTCTGATAACTTTTAAACAGGAATGATCAATATATATATAAAATCAGAAATGTATTGCAACAAATGAAGATTTAAGTTGTTATTAAAACATTTATATATGATATAGAAAGACGCACGTATATATACAATACAAGTGCTCAGACCATAAAGTCAAGGTAAAATTTACCTTAGAGAGAGAATTAAGCCCCATACTTTGATATGGATACATAATCTATTAGATTTATCTTTTATTCGCAAGTCTTGATTTTACAATAGTAAAAAAAGGAAACAAAGAGCAGATATGAGTGTGTGGTTTCAGGTACACTGATTTCCAACAGGAAAATATCAAACCTAGATTTAAAGATAATGTAATTGACATAAAGGGGCTCTGATAACTGTTTGACATCGCCATGGTCTAGAGTGCGCGAGGGGATGAATGTAGGCAGGGGTGAGTTTATGATGCCACACGCAGATCAGGTCTCTCTGCAGTCCCAAGATGCTTCTCGGTTTCTTCTCTTGCACTTTGTTACCCATTCCTTTTCAGCAGTTTTTGATAGTGTTGAGATCTGGGCTGTTGTCTGACCAGTGTAGTGTCTTGATCATCTCCCTTCGAATATAGTCCTATACTTGAAGAAAAGAAATAAAACCTAATATGTCTTTTCAATACACGTAGAGTGAAATTTTCTCTTTATTTCACGTCTACTACATAGAGTGCATAAATATTAACAACCGTTTTATCCCTGTGGTACATAGCAGAGTCATCCTGAAATGTGCATTAGTCAACTCCACTGAAGTGATCCTGAATAATTGGCTTTAACTGGTATTCGAGGATCTCGATTTACTTGTCAGCATTGATAGTGCCTTTCACAAAATGCAGACATCCCACAACATGGCCAGAGGTGCAACCCCTATCAGTTAACCCTGTGGATGCTTCACAGTTGCATTCAAATATGCTAGATGAAATTCTTCTCTACATTGATGCCATCAACCCCATATCAGCTAACCCTGTGGATGCTTCACGGTTTCATTCAAATATGCTAGATGAAACTATTCTCTATATCGATGCTATACAAAGTGTCTCCCATCAGACCCATGCAGGTTGAACTTTGATTGAACTGAGAAGGCAACTTTGCTGTACATTGCTTCAGTCCAGTTGGCATACTCTTTGGCCTAGTTGATATTCATCGTCCTTATCTTGTTGGTAAGGAAGGGGTTTCTTTCTTGGCTTTCTTACTGGGAGACTAGCTGAACACAGGTAAGACTGGACGGTGTATGTGGTGACAGTGACCCTAAAGTTTCCTGCTATGCTTTTTTAAGATCTGTGGACGACAGTCGACGATTCTGCAGGCTCAAGCATTTCAGAACACGGTTTTCAGCCGTTGTGGAAGCTTTCTTCCTACCCTTTCCCTTCTGCTGCTCCACACAGCCAGTCTCTATATCTCTTCACACAGCAGCTTACTTTAGGCTAATTATGTTAAATTCTTCTTGTAAGCTGTCTTGTTGAAAGTTCCTGTTTGCTAAAAAAACAAACAATTATTGCTTATTTCTGTGGAGTTAAATCGCATATAGGCATATAGGCTTCTAAACTGACTCTTAGTAAGAACCTCTATTCATTGCTAAAAAAACGGCTGATGCAATACCCAGACATCAAATGTGTTTTACAGATGATGTAATACTATCTAAGTATTACATCATATGTGAAACACATTTGCATTTACATGCATTAGGGCCTCAAAATAGACAATGGTTCTCAAGAAAAGTGTGAAAAAAGTGGGTGATGCAATAAATATTTCCACCACTGTATATATATTGTTGCGTCAGCGAGTCACATGACTACTGTGGCGCCTTCTAGTTTCTAGAACTATCTTGTTCTTTCATGAATGCTCTAGTATTTACTAGATAGGGTAGTCTGGTATATATAAGAGGGGGAAAACGTGACGTGGGATTAACGTAATGTGTGTATAGACAGTGAGTAATTGAACTGCAGTCAGAGAGCACGAGAGACGTTACAGCGTTTGTTTAGCGCGATTGTTGAAGTTGAGTGTATCGGTAAAGTTGTATTCGGAAAGAATAAACCAGTTTTATTAAGTAAAGAACTTGTGTCGCTAAAGTTTCGTCGGAACGAAGTTACGGAAAGTTAATTAACAAACGGAGACGTAAGAATATATATATATTGCCATATACATATACCACCATTATATATCGACAAGTGCTCTAGTAGTTTATAAATATTATGCCTGGCTGCTAAATGAATCACTTAGCTACATTCAGTAATGATGGTAGTGTCAGCTAGGGGCCACAAACTATTCATCTATATTTTAAGCTTCAAGAAATAAATAAACATTGACAACACTTGGATAAAGTAAGAATTTTCAACTAAAAATCTATTCCAGGATTAAGATGTGTGCTATATTACTTTACTTCAATAAACACTCAGAGGAAACACAATTATCTTCTAGTTAGTACAAGTGGCATACTTCCCAGGTAACTAGATGGAAAATCTAGCAAGTGGGAATGATTCTCTTGAAATGTTGGAGAACATTTTGCATCGGAAAATCAATTCAGTGGCACAAAAAGCAAAGATCACAAAGGCCTTATAATCACTGATTTTTCAATCACATAATCGTCTTAGCTTAAAAAGTAACTCAAATGCTAAACACAAAATTGTAGACCTCGCAATGCAGTGAAACGGCATGTGTAAAAATTACAATTTTATTTTAACTTTTAAAATTATTACATTTTAACTTTGACTTTTCGTAGATAGTTTGATGTCACCGAAAATTAATCGATTTTGGGAAGGATATATGCAACATGCCTTTCCGAAACAAAATATTCGTACACTCAGATTACAAATAAATATTCGTATGGAGGATCTAGAATTTCCAAAACGGGAATATTCTTTTAAAAAAAACGAACACCAGAACCATCTAGAAAGATATCTGTAACAAGTGGTACCTCAGCCATGGTAAAAAAAAGTGCTACGTCTTATAATAGGTGCGAATCTACGAACACAAAAGTAAGTGGAAAAAACTGTCCATGTGCCTCAGGCAATGGTATGCAACATAATTAAGAATAATTTTGTCTGGAAAAGTGAAATATGTCACATGCATCCAAATTATTTCCACCACGTATTTCAACGATAGCATGACTCAAGCAGCTGAATAGTAAAATATGTATTCATGTTATTCCACAAGAAGACATACCGTTGAAGTCATTAGATGCAGCACCTATGAAATTCTGTGTGAGCGAACGATATAAATTGGCACTGAGAAATTGTCGTCATCGTGTACACTAGATTGATTATGGAAAGCATGGAGGGATTAGTGGTGTGCTTTTGACATGATAACCTAACGACAAAGCCTATTGTAATGAAAAGTATGATACAGGGCTATTTTCAAGACTCACAACCATCAAATAGAGCTGGATTGGACGTAAGTCTAATACAACCTGATAGCTCCAAAACCAAGAGTTGCAAAGCCCTTTAAGATGAGCTTTTAAGTCTCTAGCTATCATCTCCTGCTCTACAAACTGTTGATGTAGTAGAAATTATATCTGCTGACCACGTACTGGCCATTAAATGTAATGCAACACGGTTTTTTATATTTCACATTATCACTCAAGGGCTTCAAAAAGCAAGAGTCATGACACCCTTTAAGTTATTGATTTTCCAATGAAACGACTGTACTAGCTGTCAACAATCGAGTGATAATTCTGAAATGTAGTATATATATATATGTATCTCAATACCACCTAATAGCTCAGAAAGTAAGGATCACTGATTTTTCGACAAAAACAACCATCCTAACTGGATAATCAAGTGAAAATATCACAATGTAGTGTATATGTTTCAGTGTGTATCACTTGATAGCTTAGATGGTGAGGAACACCATCTACTCTCGGTCTATGGTTATGCAGATCTGAGACTGCCCTAGCTGGTACTGACCAATCAGTCCTACCATTATTGATTTGGGGTTGAACTTGGAGTCTTATCGAACAGCTTTTTATGTATAGAAGTTTATTCCTTCTATAGCTAGTAATTTCTCATCAAGCCTTCAGCTCCTTCTCCCTTGTCAGGCGTCTCAACACAAGTCTAGAAGGCTTCCTCACCCTCGTATTATTCATTGGCCTCATCTTTAGACTATTTTTCAAGCCAGTGCATCAAAGGCTCATCTGTTATGTATGGAAACAGCTTATATAAGTGCTCCACATGCTTTCAGGCACTTTGCATTGGTAGGTAATTCATACATTAGTGGATCATTATGTCAGAATATCAGGTGTAGACTCAAGGCCGGATTAAAATTGTGGGGGCCCGGGACAAATATTTTATGGAGGGCCCTCACCAAAGGCAGAGCTTGAAATATTAGGATTGGCCTATATGCATATAAAACAGAATATAGTTTTAAAACGTTCATGCAGAAATCTTATGGTCGTCAAAGGGTTAATAATAGAATACGGGGGTAACAATTTACCATTGAAGGATAATGATGCATATATGTCCCATTGTAAAGAATCTTTGATAATGTGAATATTGAAAAATTAAAGCTCATATGACATAATATTGTATTATAAGTGTATTATTGTAAATATAAATAAACTATTCACTTGTATTTTTTATCAAAAATCCATTACAAAAATATATTTATACTTACAAAAATAGTTGCAATATTTGGACTAAATATTTATACACAGTTGTTATAACTTATATACTATCATGAACCATGTGTACAGTGCGATTTGTGTAGATATGCGAGCAAGCAATACGATAATTTATAATCGAGTAGCCTTCCCTAGTTGTTATCAGAAGAGCTTATGTGTGCCAATCGTCATGGAGATCAGCCATTCCACGTATTCCTGTGGACATTGTGGGACACCTTCTGGTGGGAGAGAACATCAACAGGGAGGAGTATTTTCCACCCCAACATGATCATATATGGTGGACATACTGTAAATTCCTGTTTCATTGCTGTGTATACCATTATCACGTATAACAACTGTCCATCCCAGTTTATTCTGTCAGGATTAACAAATTTTGCAAGCATTACCTTGGTAGTATGTTTTATACATTATGCCAAACCATTAGGCTGGGAGTGATAAGGTGAAGATGCATATTCGCCATACCTAACACGTTTCATATCTCAGTAAACTGTTGAATCCTGAAATCAACTCCTTGATCTATCTGGATTTCTTCCAGTGTTTCCAATTGGGTTATTCAGCTTTCTGCCAATACATCAGTGGCAGGTGTTCTAATGTATCGACTAATGTATACGCCTCAGCCAACTTTGTGAAATAGGCGAGAAAAAGGAGTATGTATCAATAACATCTTGCAGTCTGTTGGAGTAGACAAGTGATGTAAAATGCTGTTCTCTGCAGTGGAGACCTCAACAATTTTCTGATTGAGTGAACAATAACTCAACTAATTCTTTCTCTGGGAATAAACACTACACACTATTTACACCATAGCTAATCAGAATAACTGCTGTCAAATGTTAGCAAAAGAGTGTGGAGAATTTATTTCCATTGAGGTTAAGAATCACAAGCACTACAGTTGCAGAACTGCATCTCAATGCCTTATTGCAATGGTATAGTACACCTTCTTGCACTTTTAACTGATCACACAAGTGCTGCAATTTACATATGTCCATGCTATGTTTCTCTATTATTGCAGGTTGGACTTATCTTATTATATGGCAAGAATCACACATGCAAGGCTGGTGTCTTTGAGTTGCATGGAGCTCATGGAGTGTTAATTTTGGTATCAAGTCACCGGAGGAATCTCCTATTTAATGTATTGTTTTTGCTATGGTGTCCTAATGATGCCAAGAATTATGACATTCCATAAACACACAGTCTCTCACCATGTGGCAAGACAGTCCATCCATATGCCCATGTTGTGGGCCTGGGAATGAACTATGACAAAGTTATATTCTTGCAATGTTTCTATCCAAGGTGTTATATTCACTTCTAGGTTTTTAAAATTCATAAACCACTTCATTGAAACATGGTACAGCCAGACAGTAAACTTCAGCAAGCTGTTCTTTCTTCATTGTACAATATCAGCATTTTAGAGCTGTGAGAACATTACTAACACATGCAATCACATTCTACTCCATTTTCTAACACTGCTCTGATTCCTTTGTCACTGGCATCCATGTCTCACAGGAATTTGCTGTCTTGTCATGGGTAGGCTAACACTGGAAAATCGACTAAAACAAGCATTAAGGATAGAATTCTTGGTCTTATTCCTCGTTCCATTCAAAGTACATCTCGACTTTCATGCGAGAAGAAAATGGTACTGATATTTTGGAAAAGTTTGCCACAACTCATTGGTAATATGACTTGAAACTGAGGAAACCATAATTTCTCACTTTGTCATAGGTTAAGGACAATCTCTCACAGCAGGTATCTTAGCAAGGTCCTTTGATACCCCATCTCTCCCTCCAATGGGATTGAGAAACTCCATTTTTGTTCACATGAATGAAATATTTTAGGTGCTTTATTTATCAACTGGAATACCATTTTCAAGTTCTCAGCAGACTCAAAAGTGTGGCCAAACACCAAAATATTGTTGATGTAGACTACACACTTCTACCACTGAGAGTCTTTCGAAAGTGATGAGCATATTACACAGACCAAACAGTATAGTGCAGAATTCATACAAACCATCTCTTGTGCTAAAAACAGTCTTCTAAAATCAACACAGAACCTAGATACACTTTGCTTCTTCCTGAAAATCGCTACTAAAAAATAGACGAGCATTCTCCAAAGCTTTTATGACTCTGCCCTAACATCAAATGTATTTCAGTACTGGTAACCTCCCTAGATCCCTTGAGTCAAAGGTCAATCCCAACTTGGGCTTCATCAGTTTTAACCCTTTTGAGATGGGTAAAAGGTGAATGGCCATGTCATCTAGTTTGTTGACTCGCATTTAAAGTTTTATTGAACTACTATTTCATGAATTTATTTCATTAAGTTTGGTATCAAACTCTAGATTAGTATTCAAATTTTAAAACTATACATTACTCAGTTACTTAATTGAAAAGTAAATATTTAAAAAATACATATACATCGATTTTTGTGTGTCACGTGGCAAGTTGAATGTTCAAATTAAATGTTTATGAAGTGAAAATACTAAGTACACAGTTTCGTACGAATTAGAAACTCAAATTACAGATATTGACAAGCTAAAATATAAAATAAGAAGATCTTACCTTTTCTATTTGCTAAGATATTGCTTATGTAATAAATCAAACACAGTGGCACCCTGCCCACCTCTTTTCATCTTTGGAAACGCTCCCTTATATACACTTACTTCTATAAAAGACATGAATAACCAATCGAAAGCTCAGAATGTCCCCCTAGTGGTTTTCTCATCCTTTCTAACGTGGCTAGCGCCATTTCTTTCTTTTGAACCAAGATTTCAATGAGATAGGTTGTGTCTTTAGTCTGCTAGAAATTTAATATTTTTTTGACAGAAATACATCTTAGTTATTTTACAAAACACAGTCAAGACAAGTTACTTTGTACAGAGCAAAGGTCAGTTTTATGTTACTTGATACAGTAACATGAGTGCACGTGAGCCGCGTCATTGCAACTTCTGTATTGTTAGCCAGGCACGGGTGAAAGGACAGTGTGATAAATATATATATAAATGTATAATGTTATGATGTTTAAGCTATTTCGTGTTATAATTTGTGTTTATTCTAGAATGAAAGAGGCATAATTTATGTTTACTTCCTAATTTTTATGGTGGTTGCGAGATCGTTCAAATATACCGAACCCGTACAGAGATTACTTACTGAAAAAAAGTATTTTTAATTTTAAAATGAAACTTACTTTGCATGATAGATAGGTAAGATGTGAAAAGAAGAAAAAAAAATGAGATAAACATTTCTTTACAAATCTTACGACTTAATAAAAAATATTTTAAAATACATTTACTTTTTATAAAGTGTGGATTTTACTCAGTATTTATCTAGCACTTATGGAAGGATTATGCAGTAACATTGGTTATAGAATTTCATGGTAAAACCACTTGAGATTTGTGTACTTTTTGTATTGAACAGATGATCGGAATGTTGGGCTTGTAATATAGTTATGTTCTTCAAACTAAGCTATAGGTTATTGGTAGGATCAAGGACAGTATAAAGACAACTGATGTCAGAGACGACGTTTCCAGGGCTGGCTACTAAGAACTCCTCAACCGGTGGAGATCGTAAGTCAAACGACGACGCAAATGATGTAGTGTGGATACTCACTAGCGCTTTTCTCATCTTTACTATGCAGTCAGGTAACTTGTGATATTCTCTTTTCTCATCTTTATTGTACAGTCAGGCACTGTGTGATATTCTGTTTTATTTTTTTCTCATCTTTACTATGCAGTCAGGTACTTTGTGATACTCTGATTTATTATTTTTTCATCTTTACTATCGAGTCAGGTAATGAGTGATAGTTTGTTTTATTACTTTCATTTTCATTATTATGCAGTCAGGTACTAAATGGTACTCTGCTTTATTCTTTTTTCATCTTTACTATGCAATCAGCTACTGTATGATACTCTGTTTTATTCTTTTCTCACCTTTACTGTACAGTCAGGTACTGAGTGATACTCTATTTTCTCACCTTTTCTGTACAGTGTGAGATTCTGTTTTATTCTTTTCTCATCTTTACTATACAGTCAGGTACTGTGAAATACTCTGTTTTCTCACCTTTACTGTACAGTCAGGTACTGAGTGATACTCTATTTTCTCACCTTTACTGTACAGTCAGGTACTGAGTGATACTCTATTTTCTCACCTTTTCTGTACAGCTGAGATTCTGTTTTATTCTTTTCTCATCATTACTATGCAGTGGGGTAGTATGTGATACTCTGCTGTATTATTTTCTCATCTTTACTAACCAGTCAGGTACTTTGGGATACTTTGTTTTATTATTTTCATTATTATGCAGTCAGGTACTGTGTAATACTCAGTTTTATTCTTTTCTTATCTTTACTATGCAGTGAGGTAGTGTGTGATATTCTGCTGTATTATTTTCTCATCTTTACTAACCAATCAGGTACTTAGTGATACTTTGTTTTATTATTTTCATTTTCATTATTATGCAGTCAGGTACTGAGTGATACTCTGTTTTATTCTTTCCTCATTTTAACTATGCAGTCAGGTACTGAATGATACTCTGTTTTACTCTTTTCTCATTTTTTACTGTGCAGTCAGTTACTGAATGATACTCTGCTTTACTCTTTTCTCATCTTTACTATGCAGTCACTGTATGATACTCTGTTTTATTATTTTCTCATCTTACCTATGCAGTGAGGTAGTGTGATACTCTGCTGTATTCTTTTCTCATTTTTACTATGCAGTCAATTACAGTGTGATACACTGTTTTATTGTTTTCTCATCTTTACTATGAAGTCAGGAACTGAGTGACCTCTGTTTTATTCTTTTATTACGCGGACCCAATTATCGATCTGTATATTTTCACCTAGGTTTCTGTTAAATACGTACCTTCCCACTTCCATGTACATTATTAAAAAGATTTTGATTATTTATAAATATTTTAATATTTTGTTCGTAGTAGGTGTTGTTTGTTATAAAGCAGAAAGCTACAGAAAGGGCTAGCTGTGCTCTGCCCACCACGGATATCGAAACCCCGTTTTTAGCAGTATATTTTTTTGAACTTAAAAAAACAACAACAAGAGAGATGAAAGAAGCTAAAATGGTAGTGAACCTTATGTAAAGGAACGTAATGTTTTACTTCTCACAGGAAAATGAAAAATAAAAATTTGTGTGATTTCCATATTATGTACAGGACTGAAATTTATTAAAGTTATTTAAATCAAAATGCTGTGTATTAAAATACAAATTAATTATTCTTCAACAATTTTTTGGTAGTGACTTGAAGAATACGCTACTGAGGTATGCGTCCTCTTATTCAAGTTGAACTATCAGACAACCTTAGATTACTGACAGGACAAGTAACAACCATAAGTAAACAGTGAGAAATTTGAGATACAGCAGATTACTTAAAAAATGTTAGTTTTAAACTTGAATCTTTTATTTACTAGCTTTAATTAGTTTTTATTTACTATTTTTAAAGGTTATGCTTTGTTGGAGTCTGGCATTGTTTCTAGAAAAAATGAAGTCAACATTCTTATCAAAAACGCAGCTAACGTTCTTCTAGGCGGATTTGCTTATTGGACGTTTGGTTTCTCCTTGAGTTTTGGTACTCATTCGGTACTGTGGTACGCAAGCGGTGATTTCTTTACAAAAGCGAGCGAAGATTCTATGGGGATGACTTATGCAAAGTTTGTGTTTCAAGTAAGGGTCAGTTCTATTATTAATATCAATAAAAATTATAGTGGTCTTTCTAAATCTTAAGCAGCTTGTTTAATGATTGTTTTTCCATAAATCTTTTGGAAATGCACCATTTATAAACATAACTATTTTAAAAAGTAGTAAGATTAATATTGGTTAAAATATGAAATACGAAATTATTGGGAAAATAAATACTAATCTGGAAATAGTAATATTGGAAAAAGATACCGCTAAATTATGCTTATATGTGTGTAAAAATTCATTACCAATGGCTGTACTAAATATCGATTAAGTATGAAATATATTATCATTGTAACTTCGATATGTTAGTCATAGAAAATACATTTTTTTAGAAATTATAATTGACCACAAAAGATGAAGTTTGTGAATAGATCTTAAACTCGTCCCATAACACGTAAAATCTCGTACTGTAGACGACGTGTGGTCTACAAATGCAAATATAATATCTTTAAGTTTATAACGATTGACCTTCAAACTAAAACTCATGCATACCAGTATTATATTTAAAGAAGCAGACCTGGCATGGCCTGATAGTTAGGGCGCTCGACCCGCGGGTGTGAACCCACATCACCTTTAACTGCCAGCCACCCGAATGTAAAAATGCTTGGGTAATACAAAATACGTGAGCGGCCAACCCCAAATCTATATGGAATTAAAGTCAAATGATTGTTAGTTTGTTTGAAATTAAGCACAAAGCTACTGTCAGGGTCTTAAACATGAGTAGGCTGGGATTATTCTATATATGTGTCAGTGACTTGTTGGCAATAAATTTGAACAATAAACGGACAACACACAATCCACTTGTTTTAGAATAATATATATTTAAAACAAGTCAAATTTTTGTACAAAAATGCTTTACTCTATAGGAAATCATAGCTACACAAAGGGCTATCTGTGTTCTGCCCACCACAGGTATTGAAACCACGTTTCTAGCATTATAAGTCTGCAGACATGCTGCTGTGTCGCTGGGGGCGAAAGTCAAATGAAGAAGATTATATCTAATGAAGTAACTTATATTTTTTGTTACTTATCAAATGGACTTTTAAACGTTATACGAATAAAAACGCCATCCATTAGATAGTCGTAAGTATAATTTTTGATTTACTGTTTTGTTTGTTTATCAAAAAAGAATCGATATCGTTGGTATTGCATAAATCTTTATATCAACTTATTTGATCAAAAAGAAGGTTTCATTAAGAGCCAACAAGCTTTATAAAAAATCTATATCACCTTCTTACAGGTTTCATTAACAATGAACGATGGTGAGCAACTAAGCAAAAATTTGATAGATGATTAACCTCTGTCTTAATTGTATTTTTTATAATTTATCACGGCTATACATGTTTCGTTAGTAAGGTAAGGATTTGTTGCTTGTCTATAAGTTTTTTTCTCGGTAATGAACTATTTGAATTGTATTCTACATTGTTTATTAACATATTCCATCAGTTGTCCTAAATGTTTTTATCAAACACGAACTTTGTGCGTAATAAAACCCTGAGCTACGAAATTCTTTACAAAGTACAGTCGTACAGGCTTTATAAATTTCAGCTGAAGGTATAATCAATAACGAATGTCTGATTAATGATCCATATAGAGCTGTTGCCTTTCTGCAACTTTAATAAATAGTAAACTACGTTTCCCTACTTCTTCATCAATAAGGTACTGGAGTTCTAAATGTTTCATTTATAATGAACCACTGTATTAACTTGTATCAAAAATTTACTGATTTTCTATACTTTTCCGGAATAATGAACTTCTATTATGCATGGTTATTATTAATGATCTCCTATATCACATTTTTAATCGACAATGAACTATGGTTCTACATGTTTCATGACTAATGAACCGATATATTGTATGTTTCATGAAATACAAAATGATGTTCTCATTATTTTGTTAATAATTAACAGCAGCTCTAAATATTTCAGTGTCATGAATGATGAACCTGTTCTCACATGTTTCATCTATAGTGTAATGTAGTTTTAATGCAACACTAAGCTTTGGTTATATATATATATATATATATATGTTTCATTAATATTAATCGTGTTTCTACTTATTTTGTAAAAATAGTTTTTATAAAAGTTTTATTTTAATCGGTAATAAAATACAGTATTATGCATTTCATTCATAACTAACTGTTTATGTGCTTGCATCTGCAGTGAAATGTTTTTATGCATATTTTTTTATTCATAATGAATTGTTTTTATCCCTGTTTTATTTATAATAAACTGAAGATAAAGATGACATAGTATTATCTGTAACGAACTGTGGTTCTACTTTTTCATCAATAATGAACCTGTGTATGTATTCCAATAATGTATGCTATTCGTTATTAATACAGTGAGATTCACAATGTTTCATCAAGAGTGAACTTTTGGTTTGATGTTTTCATGATGATGAAACAACTGCTACATGTGTCGTCGTTATGAACTGCAGTTTTACAAAATCATAAAATGAAATTTTCCATTAAATGAAATACTTATGAGCAAGGCAAGGAATTTGATGTTAAATGTAGACCACATGAGACAGTTACAAGGTCTAGGAGAAATCCTCTACTGGATGATATTGTCCTCTGCCAGTGACGTATAAGATCAAGCCCATGATCTCACTCTGACCAGAGCTGCTGACCAGGTTTTACCCTTGAGTTTTCATCTCAGCGCAAAGAATACAAGGGTAATTAAGAAGACGTATCGTATCACTTATAAAGAAAGTCCACCATTTGGAGCTATCTCGCCACCAGAGGAGACAACAAACACCTGGTAATGAAGTTGGTGACTCATGGAACAAACAGGAGATTCTCTGAGATGTGAGGCGAGCTTCAGGAACCATAATGGGCTATAGAGAAGTTTAGGATTGTGGTAAAACTGGAAGACTCGCTTCCTATAATGACTAGTCATTCTGCTGCTGAAAACAGGAACCAAATATTTGTCTGAATGTAGGGTTTCTTCGCATAAACAAACTCCACAGATACTTATGCATAGTGTTGGTAAGTTCATAGAGGATTGCCAAATGAAATGGTGCGATATCACTTGGGTGTTAGAGACGTCTATACCCAAGAAAGGCAGTATCTGTGACGATAAGGTTTGAAGTGGTAATTTAGAAAAAGTCGCAACAGAAAATAAAGCCACAGCAGCAACTGCAGTGGCTGCAACTCGGTCAGCCTATCTTCCTAAGAATTCCACATCACAAAAAGCTTGTGCTCCATAAAAAAAAAAGCTATCTAGCTGCATGCGCATCCCAATATTTAGACTTAGCTTCATTGGACAGTAGTGGATAAGAAGGCTTCTGAGGGCTTCCCATGAAGTTTCATTCTGCAGAAACTGCCACCAATGTCTCACCTTAGATGGTGCTTTTGAAGGAGGACTAAATCACCTGCTATAGTTGTGACTTATAGGAGATTACAGAAAAAAAAGGCATACAAAATGTGCAGTTATGTCGGGCAGTGCAGTAAATGAACGAAAGTCAAATATGAGCAATGACTGCTGCCACTCTGCCTCCACAAAACTAATGGTGTCCAGAATGGATTTGACCATTAACATATAGGGTGCAATAATCAGCCCAACTTATACAGGTAGTGCTTGGCATATGCTGATAGAGATACATTGAATTAAGTTAAAATTTCTAGTTGATATGGGATCTACTGAAACATTAATTGACCTTGAAATGTACTAGGCACGTGGGGTGAAGCCTTTCCAGCCAATCCATATATACTTCGTTCTGGCAAATGTTTATCAACTATAAGAACTTGAAAGTAAAGAAGAATGTAATAACAATTCAACCACATTATATGTAGTATACCTAGTGTTGGTAAGGCTTTTTGTTGAATACCAGGACTCATCAGGCCGGCTGAGATACTATTTACACCATCAGTTTCTTGAACAACTGTAATTTTTATCAGTTATATTGATGTTATTAAACATCAGAATTATCTTTATGGTTTTTTATTAACATAACATTATTTCTTTATTTGAACACCAAATTGTTTATTATTGATATTATTTTATCTGTTTACTTTGAAGTAACTTTATCCATCATTCAGAAGAACTGGCGAACCAAAAAAGCTAGTATATTTGATCCTGGAGCAGGTTAAGCTTCATTAGGAAAATACTGTATAAGTAATGTAACTTATGTAAGTACTTATCAAGCGAAGAAAAATGTAATAATATGTCAACCATACTATATCTGCAAAGCCAGTGCCGACGACGCCTTTTACTAAATACCAGGGCTTATCACGCCAGTTTGGATACGATAGACATAGTAATGTTCGAGACGCTGTTTAACTCATTATATACTTGAACAACAATCGTTTTGGTGTGAACTAGAAGTTGATGAATTGTAATTTGTATCACTTTTATTTAAATCATTAAAGATCAGAATTAGTTTAGTGACTTTTATTAACCTCAAATTATTTGCTATTTTAACACGAAGATGTTTATTATTGATGTCTATTATTCATAGCATGAGTCAATATGCTATTTATGTCATCAAGTGCTTGAACAACAATTGTTTTGGATTATCACCATATGTTTTAATGATGGAAATTATGCACGAAGCATATTGTTTGTTGTCTAGAAAACAGACTGCACTTGCCTAAACAGTTAACTGCCTGAATAGTGGTATTGTCCCAGTGCTGATCTTTACTTATGGACATTCAGATATTGTTTCCTCATGCAATGATCATTGTCATGGTGAAAAACTAGAAGTAGCTTAAACTACTAGCTGTTCAGCTAGAGTTACTTCTGTAACACCACATTCAAGAGCGAATGCACAGATGCCAGTATTGGTTGATGATTGTGCAAACAGTTTGGATACAACACAAGAACTCGGCGAGTTGCTGGTTGATATACAGATATTTTTATGGGACCAGATGGCCGTTTGGGTCAGACAACAATAAGTTTTAACCACAAAGATACAGGTGGTGTACATCCAATAAAACAATCACTGCGCCATTTTCCTTTGAGCACTACAAATATACAGTCTTCAGAGGGTGCTTGGTCTTCTCTGTAGATAATTTTCCGTAATATGAATGGTATGCCAAAATTATATGTTCATTGTAGATTGGTGAATTCAATGATCCGTGCTCAAGCCTTTCTGCTTCCATAGGTAAATGAATGAATGGACACATTGGAAATTACCCATTACTTCAAACACATTGGATTGGGTTATATGTTCTAGCAAATCAAGGTGGATGATTAAACCAGGCCAGAAACAACTTTTGTACTTCATATGGTCAGCACAAAAGTTACATTTTCCTATGTGTCCTGAGTAATGTGCCTGCTACTTTTAAGTGGCTGATGAGACTTATATTGAGAAGGATTCACTGGGAAAGATTCTCGGTGTATATTAATGACATTTTGGTGTTTGAGGAAACATTTAAGTTTGGTGTTAAATTCATGAGAACAGAAAGACATTCCTATAGACCATGCATCAATGGAATGGAGTATGAACTTCGAAAATCCAGAGTGATTATTATACGTTGGATCACGGCACAGCAAGAGTATGAATTTGTTGTACACCACCAGCCAATCCAACTACAAGTAAAAAATCAATAAACTGCCTCACCAACTGATGAGAGTTTGTCTATTCACTGAAAGTCATGATCCTTGACGTCATGAGGGAATGAAAACCATTGTATTAGCAGTGATGTTCAACCACAGTGTAAATGATGATTCCACAGTTAGAGTAACTCCACGAATAATGCTTCAGGAGTTTCAGAACGAGCAATCAAATGACCAATAATTATTTTGGCTGCTACTTGACATGCTACAAGTTGAAGCATGGCCATCATAGAACCAGAAAGGTATCACAAATGTGTTTAATTCCATGGCACTTGAACAAGTGTGTGAAGGTGTGCTGTACTATTGTTATAAACCACTATGATGTAGCTCTCAACTTGTGATGAAATTATAGTCTTCGAGGCTCTTAGGCAAGATATATTTCAGACTTTGCATAATGCAAACGCTAGAGGCCAGCAGGATGTTACTTCCACTTGTGATGATATGCAAAAGTAATTTTCCTGGCTGCATTCACATAGAGATCTTATATAATGCTGCAAACACTATACTATGTGTGCTATCCTGAAGAAAACTAGCCAAAACAGGGTAGATATTTATTGATTCTCTATTGTAGATAGAGTAGTGCTGGATATAGCTAGTCCCTTCCCATAGACCAAACAAATTAATTAGAATATACTAGTAATTGCTGAATACTTCACCAATTCAGTTCGTAGATGGTGGTATGGTAACAGATCAAATGGCAATGAGAGATAACTTGTAGGGGCAGCACCTTAGGATGAATTGTTTTTTGCCTGAGGCACGAAGCAGCATGTTAGATACTATAAGGAAACGTGATAATATGTGAGTCTGAACACAGATTTTTATGGTTATATGTATATGTGGGGGTTGCACGCTTATATGGACATTGCAAATTATTCATGCATATTGTATTTCATACATGAATTCAATGCATAGAGGACATGTCTGTAAGGCAACAAATGGATAACTAATAAAGAATTTAATACAAAAGTTAACAAATGATATAAGAACTTAAACTGTAGTTTCTGACGTGTTCTACATCACAGAAAGATATGGTTCACTGATATTTTCTTGAGGCTTATAAGAGAATATTTCAGTTTTGAGAAAACAAAATATTGATGATATTTTTGGGTTTTATTTGGTAACTAGCAGTATGTGCTAGTTTTATTGGTGTAAAACATAATGTTACCCAACGTTTTTAATACATAATTGAAGAATATTTTCGAGTAGATGGAACTAAGATATTCAAATGCAGGTGAAATTATCTATAAAGTGAAATTTACTGACAGTGGCTTATGTGTCATGGCAAAAATACATTTGATGTACCCAAAGTTTTATTAGATTTTGGTTTGCTAAGTTCAGTTATGCACATAATTTCATTATCATACAGTTTTACTAAATATTTGCCATTTGTATTCTGGTACATATTACAGGATAAACATAGAGCTACACTGTGACTGTTGAAATATTACGTAATAAACAGTTGCTTCCCTGCCATATAGAAAAAGAGATTTTTTATGTTATTTGATATTCATGGTCAGGGGCTAGAAGACGGCACTTGCTTGGTGCCTGACTTAGTTTAGGTTATTTTAACTCGCAGCATTATAGTCTTTTCTTCCCATTTAAATGGAGCACGGGCATATGCTGGACTAATATGTGTCCTATGTGAAGCATGCTAAACCAGTACATACATAGGTGCTTCGGAGACATTTTCTACAGGTGATATATGTGTGCCTATAGAAATTACACTTAATATAACCAATGCAATATTTTCGCAATTATAATCAGGTCATTACAATTTTCAAGTCTACTCTTCTAGCTGAACTTGTGACCAATTATAAACCAATTAAAGTTTGGGAGATAAATCACTTTAAAAATATGGTTGTATTTCATTTTCTTGGCGACGTTTTGAACAAATGTTCTTTTTCAAGCTAGAAACATTACAAACCGATGGACACATATGGTTAATTTCATTTTCACTCCAATCATCTCAAGAGAAACGTTCCTAAATCACAACTTACCAGATTACGTAGGTTCTGAAGTAACGTCTAACATTTATAAAAGTGTTACGCCTCCAGTCGTTAGTTAATTTTTCCTTAAATTCTTTCCGACTAAACTTTAGCGACACAAGTCCTTTC
>NW_013667728.1:152852-154646 GCF_000517525.1 Limulus polyphemus
TTACTCACTACACTGTTGTCCCGTCACGTTGTGACCATCTTATGTATACCAGACTACCCCAATCCAGTAATCTCACGAAGGTTCGAGAAAGAAGTGGCGTGATACTAGTCACGTGACCTCGCTGACGCAACAATAGCAAATCTATCAACATGTTCCACTTTTTTCGAATAACGTGGCTACCCTACTTCTTTTCTTCATCACACTAAAGATAATCTACATACCAACAATAAACATGCGATTTCAGCTTTTCAAAGATTGCTTAGCTTAAATCATATCAGTAATTATAACGCCAACACCCTGGACAATTTAAAACCTTCAACGACATGCGTCCAACCTCATTTCAACCACTGATCATAATTCCCTTTACATTTATGTTTCAACAAACTGATGATAATTCCATTTACACTTATGTTTCACCCATTCAACATACAAATTGACAATTGTCACGTCATAACACAGGACAATACCATCGGTCACATGTTCCTTAAGAAACCTCTAATTTCTCTTAAACGAAACTAATCACTAAAGATTTACTCGCACATAGTCAGCTTCTGGACAACAGCCATATGCCCGTTGAACTCACTCGAGGGCACTTAGATAAAGATAAACCTGTACCTCGGCACTTCAACAAAGCTGATCATTCCCTTAGGCACTTTAAACGACTTGCCCCACGACAAGCCCCTCCTATACCAATCAAAGAACCACAATCGAAAAAAATAATTTTCACATTGGGTTGTTTAGATTTTATAAAAAGCTGAACCGTTCAGCTTTTTATAAATTTTTTGAAATAACCTTTGTTACCTTAAAAATGTATAAGGTATTTCTTTTTGCTTTGTAAACTTGTGTTATTACTTTTTAATAACTAACCTTTTTCTTCAGCTTTATTATATTGTTTAACTCTTATGGTTCTATCTCACATTACATTCTGTTCTCGCCCCCTCCCCAGTGGCACAGCGGTATGTCTGCGGACTTACAACGCTAGAAACGAGGGTTTCGATACTCTTGAGTGGGCAGAGCACAGATAGCCCATTGTGTAGCTTTGTGCTTAATTTTAGACAAACAAATTCTGTTCTCGTGTATTATTTCCTTTCAAAACGTTCCTGTAGTTGATATTAACCGACAGGCTTGTTTCTGGCTTGACATTTCCTACAGAAGATCAAAATTGTTCTATCTTCTGGTTACTTTTTTCAATTGGCCTTGTCAGAAATTTTACTCACATTCATTTTGATGCTTGATCTATCTTCACACTTCCTAAGGAAGATTATATTTTGTTGAACAACAGTGAAGAGTACCCTGAATTACCCAAAAACCCTGAAACCGTTTCTTGGGTCGAGTGCAGCAGACATTGAACTTGTAAAGGAGGATGTTCTGCTGTTAGAATCCTCTAATATGTTGAATCTGTCTGATGCCACTGATAGGGTTACCCTAAAATCTCCCATTATAAGTACTAAATTGTCTGATATTCCTGCACTAGTGTAAGATTATGATGTCTCTAACACCATCCGAAGATTTAATATTTCTCCTGCATGGTCCATGATAGTAGCTTAACCAGCTGTAACCTCATAAAATTGAAGCTGACGTTAAAAGGCATTTTTAAAAATTGAGTTTTGCAAGTTACAAGATAACTTCCTTTTAGGGTCGTTTTGTGATATTTATGTACTGTATTTATCATTATTTAAGATCTTGCTGGAATTGGCCCGGCATGGCCAGGTGGTTAGGGTACTCGACTCGCAATCTGCGGGTCGCGGTTTCGAATCCCCGTCACACCAAACATGCTCGCCCTTTCAGGCGTGG
>NW_013667728.1:154820-173706 GCF_000517525.1 Limulus polyphemus
GGCTAGCGCAGATAGCCCTCGTGTAGCTTTGCGCGAAATTCAAAACAAACAAACAAACCTTGCTGGAATACTGAAGTGTGTGTTGTCCTGTATTTTTATTTTTGTACATTTAATTACTAAAATAAAGTTAGTGTAACAGGGATTATATTTTTATATTGTATTGTATTATCATTATTAAGGTGTTGAGTTTTGTAATAGAGTATTCTATATTGTAAGACGTGTTCGTTTTTTAAAAATCTTTTTGAATTAGACATTTATTTTAGAGTTCATTTCTATATGACATGTTTAATAGACTGTATTAAAGGGTTTATGTGTTGAGGTTTATAAAATAGTATTCTATATTGTAAGACGTATTAAGGGTAGTAGACAGTTAGTAGATTCACGTCCCATATGCACTAGAGAAAGCGAAAGTTGAGTGGCTTACTTGAGTGACTGCATTTAAATTGAACTGGAATACAGAAATAAAACAAATGCACATTAACTAAGGGGAGTTAATGCAGGAAACTGGTTTGTACCATAAATTTCTTTCGCCCTTTCCTTGCAGGCCCTCTCAGCCATTTATTATTCTAAAGCTACAAAAATCTAACTTTAATTCTATTTAACTTAAGAAATCGAAATAACCCTCCCTAGCCCCACTAAAACGTTCACCTGTACATAAGCAAAAATAACTTCATCAAAAGAAAACATTTATACATCACAGAAATAACCTACTCCCTTGAAGGGAGTTCACTTGTAAAAACACAAGAACAAATAAAAGTATATGTAAATATCCTTTAATATGGAGAATTACATAAAATACAGAGCCCTTAGAACATATACGTAATAACTAAAATTAATCCTTTTAAATAATGAAAACATACTAAATCTCTTCAGAATACATATCGTCTACCAGCTTTAAGAGTGAATATTTAGTCTCACACATTATGCATAAGTTAAGTTAAAATACAGTAAAAATAAAATCATGCATTGAACATAACTTTTTAATAACATCCTTAAAACACAGATAACATAAAATATAAAAAAGGAAAACATAGAACATAGAAACTAGATGTCACACATTACAATAAAATATATCACATACCCCAAAACTTATTTAACCACTGTAGGAGGGAATAGTCAACATACTATACTATAGAAAATTACTTGAAAAAAATAAAATGCTAAAACACAACTCCTAAATCTAAATAGTATACTAGCTTAACCTAAATGCCAAATACAATTATCGTAATACTAAACATAAGAAAATATACATATACACACGAACACGGTAAAAATGAAAACCTTAAATCTAACCACGATGAGATATACAAATATACACATTTGTACTGTAAAGAAGTAAATGAAAACTTAACTATACTATTATATATATATATATATATATATACAAATTTACTAAATTTAGACATAAATTAGAAGAAATGTTAGGAATACTCACCTAAGAAAGCTCTGACAGCAAATTTTTCAGTGCAGGATTTCAAATGCACTATGATGATCTGGTGGGTAAATTCACTGGTTCTTACAAGAGCCTTCTGAGTTCACACCAGATCCTCTCAGAGGCAACATACTTTCTCTTCCAGTTGTGTTGGCAGCTCTATGTTCTTCAGCAGATGGTATTCCTTATGCTTATATATTCCAATGGGCCTCCATCGGGCTAGCCATTGCTTCTGACAATAATATTTTGTCTGATGGAGTGATGGCTACTCTTTCATCTCTGTCAAGGGCTTCCATCCAGCCAGCCATTGGTTCTGACAATAACATTTTGTCTGATGGAGTGATGGCTACTCTTTCATCTCTGTCAAGGGCTTCCATCCAGCTGGCCATTTGTTCTGACAATAACATTTTGTCTGATGGAGTGATGGCTACTCTTTCATCTCTGTCAAGGGCTTCCATCCAGCTAGCCATTTGTTCTGACAATAACATTTTGTCTGATGGAGTGATGGCTACTCTTTCATCTCTGTCAAGGGCTTCCATCCAGCTGGCCATTTGTTCTGACAATAACATTTTGTCTGATGGAGTGATAGCTACTCTTTCATCTCTGTCAAAGGCTTTATGAGGAATAGTACCTTCTATATTCTTACCCATAGAGCCGTAAAAGAGACTGCCACTCATGATGATGAAGTTAATGCCCGGGTACAGCTGTACCACAGCCAGTATAGCAGCTTCTAGTTGGATCATTGTCCCTGGAGTGGTGGAAGTGGCAAAGATGCAAGACAATCTTACTTATACAAAAGATGTAATAGTTTCATCAGAGGCAGGCGTACATCTCGTGATGGCTGTTTTGTTTCTTTAAATACCCTCTGATGGGGCAATTGTAACCTTTCTCCTGGTGCTCCATTGCCTTGTCCTTAGACTATGACTTGACTGTTTGGATGTTATGGTTTCATTTGACCCCAATTCCTGTCTCCATGGTTGGGGCCACTAATGGTAAGGTGGCAGGCTTCGTTTTTTTAGCTCTGGGGTGTGACCTTATTGTTGAAGTATCCAAAGCACACATACTAGATACATCATCGAGCAATGCATGGTTTCTGATTATATTAAAGCAAGACCAGCCCTAGGTAGGAAATGCTTAAAACTATGAAACATCTGAAAAGTCAAAAATAAACTGCTCGTCATTGGTTTCTTCAATTTTAAGCAGTGGTAAGGATAGTTTCTCCAATTAGAAAACCATGGTAGCTGCAACTGGTAGGTTGAAAGAATGAAGATACACAGAAGGAATAAGAACTTGACCTTAAAATGCAGGGTCAGAATAACTCCAATCAACCAGATAAACTTGGTCAAATGTGCGGGTTAAAGTTGTAACATTCAGAACTAAAGTAAAAAAATACCAAAAATAAACTTATGGTCAAGTTCCATGCCTAAAAACTAATATGTGCTCATGCTTAACCTGCCTGTAGAATACGATCTTTACTACCTGTAGACAGCTCAGCCGACACAGGCATCCTTGGGTATCAAGCTTGACCAAATTGGTTTGTGCTCTTCAGGATCATCATGGTCCTACCACCCCAAATTTTTCTTATAGTAACCTTTTTTATGCTGGACAGTATCACTCAAAAAGGTAACACTGTCTAACTTTACAGTGGTTTTACTCTTTTTTTATGGGTTATTGGCTTTTTAGTTTCATTTAACTTTTGAGCAATGAATTTTACCATTTATTCTTGTTCATTGATTTTATTTTGCTATTATACTGTTATTATATGTTTCGTATACATACATTTTAAGATATACAACTATTCTCTATTGAATACATCGTTTAGTGCAAATAACCTCCATCACCCTGAGCCTGTAAATTTCCAAACATACAAATCATTATGTTAATTAATTTGATAATGAGTTCCATTTCTGAATGCTTCATCCATACTGAACTGTAATTTTACATACCAATCAATATAAAACTACAGTTTACATGACTGAAAGTCGTCAACTGTATATCTAATGTTCAATCAAGTATTAATGGCTTTTCTACATCTTTTGCCAATTTTACATTTTGAATCAAAACTAATTTTTGTCATTGATTAAGTGCTTTGATACATATTCATTTCCTAAAATAAGTTGAAGATCTACATGGCTAAGAATCCTCAACAATGAACTATGATACTGCATATTTCGTCTATATTTAGTTTGTTTACGTGCTTGAATTTTTTAGTCTTCCCGATAAACTTAAGAACTACGATATAGTTTACTTGATATTTGGAAAGAACCTTTCAAAATAATTAACCTCGTTAATAATCTACTTTTAATTGCACTGCAACCTCTTTAACTTTGTCTGTGCTAGGGCATTTCCCTCTCTACATGTTGTCTGCATTTCCACTGAAATTTGAGCCATCTTTTCCCATTCGCGTTGACCATGAGGTATTGCTATATCACGTCGTGTTATTTTTTTCAATAAATACAAACTAATCAATCATTTGTCTCAGCTTTTCAATGTTTCGTACACCAGTTCTACCTCCACGTTACTTCTACAGGATTCTTCATTGTCTTCTTTACTCGAAATTTCTCTACAATAGCTTGAAAACTTTTTCCAGCAAACACTTTTTCTCATAACTATCCTTTTTTGAAACAAACAATTATCTTTGTAACTACCTTAATTTTTTTCAAATAATCAGTTCTTCTTAAAATCACGTTTTCTCATAACATTTATTGATCACCGCTTCTGTTTTATTCGTGTTTTGTCCTTTTAATCATTATTTTTTTACATGTAAGCTGCTCTGCTCATACAGCTTATATTGTACTGCTTACATGGTTAAATGTTTTCCATTTACAGTTTTTAATACCATAATAACTTATAACTGGTAGTACAGTTGCCATTTCTGCATTTTATGATCAACTTAGTACTAACAGTTTTTTCCAGTTCACTGCAAGCATTGACCCCTTTTCCCTCCTGCACTGAAGTTGCTTAAAACTTATAACTGTATTCATTTCTATTCTTACCTTATGTTACCCCTTATAATTAAAAAAACAAAGGTTTGAACAATGACCTATTTAAGTTTACCATGTAATATTTTTAATAATAGAAACAGAAATATTAACTATCAATCATAAGGAACTACTTGTATTGTATTGTTTTCATCACATATCTGCTCACTAATAATTGCTACACACTTCCCTTCTTCCTCTTTCTTTCAAATGACTGATTCTCTCAACTTTCTCTCACTGCCTTTATCATTATCCACCATGGCTAAGAGAAGAGGAACAACTTTTTGAAACATAAAGACAAAGTATATAAAGTTAAAGCAATTGCAAAACACTAATCCCGAGCATCTGCGGTATTTGTATCACAGAAATGTTCAACAATAACTGTGGCAAGCAAATTAAACTAAGTCTCAACATAGCATCTGTTTACAGGAGCAAACCATCTGGTAGCTAAAACTACTATACAATACCAATTGAATTACCGAAATAAATTTCATGGAGCAGTAGAAACTGCTGTTGTAAACTGTATGATCTGATGAAGAGCGCTAGCTCAAAACGTCATCCTTCTTTAAATAAAAATATATCAAAACTTGGCGATTGTTCAACCTATTATTTAATTTTGATATTTTCGTCGCCTATGCAGTTTTAACTATATTTGTCCATAAAATGTAGACAAGCACCCCGACAGTAGGTGATGTAGTTTCCCTTATATAGTATACAGAATCACAAAAAAACTTATGTTTAATCCATGCTTAATGTACGAAGACTTTTTTGAGTTACGGGAATGTCTGAACACACAGCAATAAAACTGATAATATTTTTTACAAATCTTTCTTTACTGATCCTATACTATGGGTTTCCAACGAGAGGAAATGTAACAGCATCTAGACTGTATGCACCTTAGAATGCATGTCACTGCCAACGAGACCTTTCACAAAGTATCAGATCTCGTTGGGTTAGCTGGAAATGCAACAAGTAAACTTAAATATCTTGCACAAACCAGTAGAAAACTGCACACGTGCAACAAACACTGTAATTAATATGTTTTATTGGATACGTAAAACACACTACAATGACGTGTTCATTTATAGCAAGATGCATTATGGCACTGCATCCAGTTGTTTGGTTGTGTTCACTGCCTGATGACTTTGTGAGGCAATCAAGAAAGCATCAAAATGGTGTAGTTAGCCAATCAAACCAATTCACTAAACAAAAACATCAAATGCAACATCACCTTCTGGCCAGACAAGGTGCCTTGCCAAACTTGCATTACTTTGGACTTATGAATATTGTGTGTACATATTGCAATTCTTTTGGGTTTCTTCATGAAATGGTCAAGTGCTGTCTTAATGGTACGATCTTATTAGATGAATCTGATAATTTTTCTTCAGAGTTGCAAGATATTGTTACTTTTCAAACTTCTGATGTCAGACATTTTCAGCAGCATTTGCCACATTTCAACAAAGCTTTTGTTTCAATTGGAGCAAACTTGGCAACACCTACAAGACATAGCTCACCATGCTATAGAATTATGGTCAAATGTTCATTCGTACTGGACATCTTCACTTATAATGATAATCAAGTTCCCAGTTTAATCGTCTTTACATTTGTGATGCAGCTCCAGCCCATTAACATTCAATAACAACTTTAGTGCTTCAACAATACAAATAGTTCAGACAGACATAACTCATGTTAAACCCTATGCAGCTGCTTACAAGCACATGGTTGAGGCTGAGATTAAGAAACAGCAGTAAGCTGCTGAAGAATGCCAAAGACGTTTGGTGATGCATATGTTTCTGTACACTGGACCTGACCATCATTGTTATAATGCACCATTATATGATGAAGTCGCATTGGTGTTTGCTGATGAAAATGGGGATCCTCCTGAGTGTGATGTTGTTAGTGTCCTAGAGGTGAGAACTTCCCCAATATTTCTGTGTTATCTTTCAACTGTGATCCTATGTCATATCAACCTTTTCTTTCCCCATGGTGAACCTTAATGGTCTGTTGGGATAGACCATATAGAACAGTGCTTCTTAGCCATGTGAATTGTTCACCCAGGAGTTAATGAGATCAGAATCAGGGTGAATGAGAATAATGGGGTGAGTGTCAGGGCGAATGAGTATTATCAATTATACTCTGATTCAGGGCCCTTTCTAAATGACTGTTTGGAAACAAATTTAAAACATTATATTTCATGCATATCATGCATGGTAAAACATTCTGTCTTGTCTTCATTTCTAAAATGAGCCTTCGACATCTGGTTGTGTTTATTATCACAACACCATGCTGTGACAAAGTTTACTTTAAAAAGGTTAAGTGAAATAGGCCTGTCTAATAGTTAATGATAGGGAAACATCTGGTTCTCCTCGTATTTCTTTCTACTTATATTCATTCTACTTAGATTTAACCTTCCTCTCTTCACATGTTTTAAAATATTAATTTCTTCTCACTGTAAGGACCTTTAATATTTTTATATATATTTTTTTCTTTTAAATATCTTACAATATTGTGTTTGATGTTTAATTAATATTAGAAAACATACAATATAGAGATTATAAAAACATGTTTAACTTCAGAATTTTATTTCAGTTATGCTGGAGTTTACGGTCAAAAGTTTTTGCGTTAAATTTATTGATAGTTCAATAATATCCATTCTACTACTTTTTAGTACTTTTTGTCTTTTTTTTTCGAACTAGGGTGAATGATTTTGGAAAGGTTCAAAAGCACTGACATAGAAGAAAATCATACTTCTACTAGCAATCATGTTACTATGCTTCAGTATTATTCACATATGGTAGCAGTAATAATTACTTTAACCCCATTCATCATGGAAAATCGATATTCAAACGATACCTGGCAGATACTTATGTCAAGGTTGAGAGCACATGCCTGGCTTACATGCACGACAATCAACAAGTACTGCACATAGAACAATATCATGATCTCATGGATCACTTCATTAATCAAGCACAAGAAAATGGCCAATGGCTTACGACCGGGCAGGCATGTTGCCTTACCATTCTCCTTTACTGGCTCTCCATGCACAAAGCTGTAACATTATTAAAATTACATGTCCATCATCTGCAAATATTATAAGCCAAATGTGTTCCTTACTTTTATGTGTAACCCAAAGAGGCAGATGATAATAGTGAATTTGAAAGAAGGGAAACAGTCATATGATCGTCCTGATCTTCTGTCCAGCATCTTCAAAAGGAAGTTGAATTTAAGTTCTCATTGTCATATCCTCTTACATTTTAAAGGTGAAAACAATTTGCGAGATCATGGTGATATAGATGCTATTGTCTTTGCTGAAGTTAATGATCTATATACACAACCTGATCTGCATCGGATTTTAAAATCTAACGTGGTGCATGGGCCATGTGAACAGTTGTTTTTCCCCATTATACATATATAATGGGAAAGTTTACAAATGGAAACCACATTAACGTGGTGATGACAAAGTTATAGGACAAATCTACTGTGTCAGTCCATGTGACTCTAAATAGTTCCATTTTCGTATTCTACTGTTGCATGTTCCAGGATCAATTTATTTTGAATACCTGTGAACTTTTCATGATTTGGTGTGTAATACTTTTCAAAGTGTATTTCGTGCTAGAAGTCTGCGGCAGGATGACACTGAGTGGAACAGAACCTTGCAGGAAGTAGCTGCGTTTAAAGTGTCCTGTAAACTAAGAAAACGTTTTGCTTTTATCTTAGTATTTTGCCAAGTTTCTAATCCCTTCAAATGATGGCAAGAATATAGAAAGTTTCTAATAGAGGATTATCGTCACCGTTAATCATAGACCACTGTAGAATAATCTTCTCTTCAGGACATTCTTTCTGTCTTGTGGAACATGGCAAGAATTTGATGGATTTTCATTTGCCTGATGTCTAAGTACATTTTTCTGTAGACAATGAGTTTCATCAGGTAGCTAAAGCACAACAAAGCCTTGAGCTTGAGCAAACTTTAAATAGAGAACAGCATGCCATTGCATAAGCTTTTCTCCGGGCAGTGAATGATTCTGCTATTGAATCCAACCCTGTAAACAATCTTTTATTTGTAAATGGTCCTGGAGGGACAGGAATAACCTATACTTATGATTATTTAGTATATAAGTGCCAAAGTCAAGAACATGTTGTATTAACTCTTGCTTCGACTGATATTACTGTAACTTTAATTTTTAATGGTTGTACCATCCATTGCACTTTCATGCTTCCATTGCCACTGCTAAACAGTAACCCCTGTAATTTAACTCCTAATTTCTCTCATATGCATGCTCTAAGAGATGTAGGTTCTTCATTTCAGATTAGGCGTCAATGATATATTTACAATGATATAAATACAATAGATATACTTGTTCGTGAAATAACTAATATAGACTTGCCATTTGGTGGCAGTCATTTCTACAGGGAGATGATTTTCACCAAACTCTTTCAATTGTCGTGTGATATTATGCATCTGTCATAACAGAAACTTGTCTGAAACAATCTCCATTGTGGCCAGCAGTTCAGAAGTTTCAATTGACAAACAATGAGCGGGTCTAAAAAATGAACAAAGTTTACAACAAGGCTCTTGCAGCTAAGAAATGGTCAGTTACCTACCAAACAGTAACTGCTATTTGAAGGCTGCATGGAAATGCCAGAACAATGTGTTGTGCGTGGTGACATTTTGGACTTTCTTCAATGCACGATTAAGTGTAGAGGATTTTCCGTCTAGAGTAATACTATGCCCCAAAACTAACGATTCTTTAGCCCTCGATTAAAATGTTCTTGAACATATGTCAGGATAAATAAGACTTTACTACAGTACTGATGAGATCCAATGTCACAATAAAGAGGAGGCAAATAATTTTACTTTAGAGTTCCCCATCAGCACTAATCCATCTGCTATACCACCACACAAATTATCTTTAAAAGAATGAGCAGTGGTAATGCTTCTGTAAGATTTCTAAACAAAAAATGGTTAATGAAATGGCACCAGGCTGATAATGCACCAAATTTATGATAAGTGCCTTGATTCTGAGGAAATTAACGGGTTTGCTGCAGGGACATGTGTTCTCATATTTCGGATTATGCTAGCACCTTCTGATGTGAATTTGCCCTTTGTGTTGAAACGAAGTCAGTTCCCCATCAAATTGTGCTATTAAATGATGAACAAAACTAAAGCCCAGATTTTGAGAATGTAGGAATATTCCTCCACAAGTCGTGTTTTTTCATGGGGAACTTTTGTTGCCTTCTCACATGCAAGGGAACTTCAGGATGTCAGTGTTAAAGTAGTACCATCTACCCAACAAGGAGTTGTGCATGGAAAGACATACACTGTAAATGTTGTGTAACCTCAAGTCTTACTTTTAATATTGAGCTGAATTTACAATGATTTACAAAAATGAGAACCACTATAAAAGTATGGTTTTATCAGCAAAAAAAGTAACATGTGTAAAGGAATATTCCTATCCAATTTCAAAATATATATCCCATTTATCATTACCCTACTGTAAAGCTATGATATGAAACAACAAATTTTACTCAGAGATGTTGACTTAAAATGTACATTTTATTTTGTGAGTATAAAGCTAACGCATTTGTCTTCCATTGTTTAATAACAAATAGATCCTGCTTACCAACATACTTCATATTTTAAGTAGTTTTAACGTTCTGCTCTTCCACTGTAAAACGAGTTATGAATATGAGAACCACTGTTTCATAACAGGTTACATTCCTCTTGCGTATTGATGTCTATATGATGACTTTATCTACTAAAAAATTATTTGTTGCTACAATTTTTTACCTGTTATGAATACTGCCTTCCAAGTGTAATATAAAATTATTATTCAAATACAGCTCATATGGTCAATGACCCTACTCTGAACCTATAAAATCGAGCAGCAAAATTTTACTTAAATTACCCTAAATTGTGTGTTTTTGTTTAGAAATAGAAATATTAAAAATCTGTCTTTCCTTGTTGAATGACATGTACGTCGTACTTACCAACGTATCTCATTCGAAGGGTAATGATCATTTCTTGCAACTATCAGTCTTTGGGCGTTTACCTCAAACATCAAAATTCCCTACATTAACAGTCTGACTAATTGTGAAACAATGAAGTCATGTATAAAATGGTATTTTCGTGCTACATGTCTGATAGGCCTTTTACATTACAAATGAAAGACTACTATTAAATAATTTCATCAAGTGGGTGATTATCGTTTGTATAGTAATGAGTTCAATAATAAAATATAGTCCTATACGCTTCATTTATAATGATAAACCTAGTTCTATTGATTAATATCTTCATCAGTGAATTTTAATTCTATATACGTGAGGGCCAAACATGGGCTAGTGCTAAACGTGTCGGACTCTGGATCTGTGGATCCAGCATTCGCGTCCCTTAATATTTAAACAATATATAAGAATGATGTTCAAATACCACTATTTGGACAGACAAGAATAGCCGAAAAGTTGGTGGATGACGCTGTTAAAGAGCTCCTTTTCATCTTATCTATAAGTTCAAAATTAGGAGTGGATAGCTCAGATAACCCTTGAATATCTTTGCGTGGATCTCCTAATGCAAACAAATAAACAATCTCTGTATACTTCATCATAATGAACTATGGTCCTATATGTTTCATCAACAACAAATTACTGTTCTTTGGGTTTCGTTTACGGCCGGGCGTTTTTTAGTGGTTAGCATGCCACATATTAAATTGGGGGTTCGTGGTTCGTGTCCCGTTGCAGCAAAATCACACTCTATTTGTGTTGTACCCATCGCGTTATAAGTCTACAAATTTGTCACTGAGGCACTGGGAGGGGAGCTCTTGAAAAGTACAAATTTTTATTATTAACATAAAACGTTCAAACTCCACTTAATATTACATGTTCACATTTAACCAACTGTAATGCAGTAAAGCCTGACTTTGTGGTTTATATATATATATGACTATAAATACACTTGTTCATCTTACAAATACAGAACTGTTTTTTGTGTTCACCTGAGGCATTCAAATTAAATACTTATCATATTCAATCCATAAACTAATTTAACTTACAATTTACGTAGTCCTGAAACGGATTATTGCCTAAATCATATAAACTAAAAGTAGTATAATATGTACAAACGGAAAATAAGTACTATGTCTGCATCCATTTTAACATGACCTCTATAGCTCTGTTTCCATTCTTATGTCCGCTTTTATCCACAAGTTAGTAAATCCTATAGAAAATAATTTTGATCTAACTAAATGAAGTTACACTGATATTGTGCTTTGTAAAACGGTTTTCTAAAGGTCATTTGAGCGTCTTCTTGTGTGGGAGTCACAGCTTAAAGTCCATAGTATATTCCAGGAGCACTTGTTAATATGTTTAACGTACTTTATGGTTTATACATATATTCATAGAAGACTATTTTTTGCATTAACACAAGACATTTAAACTCTAGGTTTAGTTTCGTCTCATTCATGTAAACTAAAATAATACAATATGTCTAAAGAGAAAATATGTGCTATGTCTGCATTCCATTTATCATGACATATATAACCATGTTTTTCAATCTTACGTCTGCTTTTACACATATGTTAATGAACTGTATATGAAAAGTTTGTTTCAAGTAAAGATAATGACACTGATATGCTTTTCAAACATTTTTTTCTAAATGAAATCCAATCACATATGTAAAGTTTTCAAAAACAGGTTTTCTATTATATCAACTAAGTGAGGTAAATAACAACATTTATGATTTTATCTTTCGCCATAGCATCTGGCAGGACTTCACTTCTATGATTTGCTGGTGAACATTCACTTTACAAAATGCTAGGCCTATATTATGTATAAACTTTCTTCACAAAGTATGATTTTACAATAATTTCACATGACTTGTATGGTAGAAGATTTTGGTTCACTTGGTTTATAAACGATAAGTATTTACTTATTACATAATTATTATATCTCGGTATCACATTTGTCAACATACAACATGCTTTATATCAAAAACTTTATTCTAACTAGATGACGAATGGATTTTGTATGTCATTGATCTTTGATCTTAATGCTCAGATAAAATGAATTTATTTACTTACATGCAAACATATGTAATCATTTGATGGTCCTAAAAAGGACCTTTGATCATGCTTCGGCGGTAAGTCTGAAGGCTTATAACGCTAAGTGTCGGGTTTCTATACCCGTATTGGACACAGCACAGATAACCTATTGTGTAGTTTTTGTGCTTAGAACAAACATACAAGCAAAAACTTTTAATTATAAATCAATAATTAAACAAAATAATTTTATTTCGAAAGTGAGGACGAATCCTCATCTGAAAAACATGAAGATGTATTTGTAGTACTCCAATAGGCCAATTCAATAATACTTGTGGAATTCTGATGTGTTCAAACACATGATTACTCAAATAAAACAGATTCCCCTATACAGACTCGCCAAAATGTTTAGATCTAAGATTATCATCAAATGACTCTTCATTTGGGAAATATGCAGAACGTATACACTTGAAATCCATGACTACACAACAACTGTATACTATCTTTATTTATATCATAATCTAAGACAAAGAAAATCGTACATATTCAGTGTGATTGAACAGACGAACTCGGTGTACATGACCTTCATTCCCTTTATCATTGTTTAGTGTGTAGTTATCGCTACTGATTGAACACTGATGTAAATAATATAAACCCGTCGCACGTCATGATTCACAGTGTTCAGTTCATAGGGTATTCCAAGAATACTGGACAAGTTGCGGCAAATTTGTTATAATATACGTCAGAGACGTTTTGTGTGAATACATACTTAAAGTTTGTTTTACGCATTTTACACGTTCGTCTGCATTTTAATATACAAAAAAAAAAAAAATTATAATTTAAACAAAATTATTTGTTGTACATAGGACGAAAATCTGCCTTTTAATATCTTATAACAGTGTCAGTTTTCAAGTCTATGCTATAAACGTTACTGTTTACCCAAAATAGTGGATTGTTTAGTTAATCACTTGCTGTCTTGCTAAATTTGTTTTTAGTGACCTTCTTGTAACTTTTGTATATTTCTACGTTATGTACATTTGGCACAACACAATTTAAAATTCAATTGATGAAGGCCTCATACTTCAAGCTTATGTATTATAGTAGCACAATATCTGTGACTTGCCAAACGTTGTAGGGGGTAAGTACTTATGAGAATGAAGATGCTGGAGTTACGAAGGAACAGTATCACAGTTCTGATGATTGGCTGGCGTTAGCTTCCTGACGGAGGATTAACCCTGCCACACCAGCAGTTACAATGGTTGATTAATTGACGTATTAAAAGTCGAAAGGAAGTAATGTTTCACGGTAGAATGTTTGTACAACATCGTATCACATTCATTTCATTATGATATAGTTAGAACAGCTGATGTTAGTAAATATAATATCTAACATATCAACAGTTTGTATGACTTGATTTTTAAAAAGTTCATAAATTGAAAGATATTCTGAGATATTTAGTGATGTTTCATGATAGTAAGGAGTATATTGTATGTTGTTCTCCATATCACAGTATAACTAGAATAGCTTACGTTATTAGATGTAATACATAGGACATTTATAACTGCAATGACTTTAAATGATTGCTAGGATATATAATACATTTGGATACTGAAATTATTTTTCAATCATTGCTTTTTAAGCCGGATATTTATCGAGAAACCAACTAAGATTACTTATGTATATGAAGTGCAAAATTTAAGAAGCCTTGGCTTATGAGACCCGTATAGCGAGCGAATTGTACTCTTAATCAGCATAAAATATGAATCATTGATAGAAAAGTTCTTGTTTCACTGGATTTTGAAGATAATTTGGCTGCTGGTGTTTGTGGCTATCTAGAACAAGAAATACATTATACTGTTGAGTACTGAAATATTTTGGTTTGAGTGTGTATCGCTGTATGTGTGAAAAGCACAAATATTGTACTAATCCAAGTTGTATAAATCTTAGCTGAAAATTCTTGTTTTTACTGAATTTTGCGTGTGATTATTTCGTGGGACTGAACATAGCTTAGTGATTAATGTGTCAGATTGGGAATACGAGGGTCCATGGTTGCATCACATTGTCACAGAATCACACTCCGGACTTTGGGATAGTGGGTGCATTGTACGAGTTATTGTCAAATTCCACTATTCGTTCAAATAAGAATGACCCAAGAGTTAATGATGGATACTGTGGACTAGTTTCCTTCCTTCTAGTCTGTAAGTTCAAAATCAGAGATGACTAGTGAAAATAACCCTTGTGTATAGCTTTGGGTAAATGTCAAAACAAACAAACAACTTATTTCGTGATGCTCAGAAAGAGAATCGAGCTCATAGATTATGTTAGAGTAATGGGTAGCATGGCTATCGAGACATTGCTGGTAGAAATGGTGGCTTAGGTTATCATTATTACATATGTAAGACATTGATCATTCTGTTCCAAACTACAGAGGTTGATCATGCTTTATCTTGTTATAGCCATGCATCTTTAAAATATCCCTAATGTGAGTTTCCATTGCAAAAGGCTCCGTCATAAGACTGTCTTGTCAAAAGGACATTGTTACTCTATGCTTACTTTCCATGCTCGATTTAGTGTATGAGGACAAAGGTTTGTGTGTGCCTATTTCAATAGTTCGATTGCACAGAAATCCATCATCGACTTTAGCAGTATATCTTGCTATAGGATAGCAGGAATACACGTTTCATTCTCCATCTGCTTGAGGTACACAACAGTTTCATAGATAAGTTGCGATACTAACTCATGTATATGAGAGTTGGTCTCTTTTCCAGATGGATATCCTCTTGATTGTGTGGCGTACTGTATGTTGATCTGCATTTCTTTGTTTTTAATACCATTAAGTTCAAGAGACATCCCCAGCTTGGAAATTATAAACCCCAGATCTGAACACTTCTTTTATTATCTGAGTATATAATCATATTGTGTCAAAAAGGCTGTTACATACCCTTCCAAAAAGACATCAGTTTTCGATGGCATCGCACTACTATGTAATTCCAAACAATATCAAAATCTAATTCTGATACATTATGCTTCCCTGCGAATTTATATTGGCTGTTGTTAAGTTGTTTTAAATTTTTGTAAATTGAATTGTATATTCACCTTTGTTATTAAAGTATGATGAACATCACACTGTTGTTTTTCACCGAAATTTAATTTTTGCTAAAGGATTTTATTCTTATTATAATTTATGTTCGTATCATTTCTATTGATGCTGGTCTATAGCCAATGTCAAAGGACACTTTTGATTGTTTGTTTTCAAATTGCATTTGTAGTGTGCAAATACTATATATCCTACTCACCCATAGTATTCCTTATGGATTTCTAGTTTTGGAACATTCTAAATCCAAATGAATCATGTCCTAGATTTGGTCTAATGTGTTACTTTTCGCAGCTTGACTGATCAAGGAATTCTTCTGCTGTTTCATGAGGCCCCCCAGTGGCACAGCGATATGTCTGCGGACTTACAACACTAGAATCCGGGTTTCGATACCCGTGGTAGGCAGAGCACAGATAACCCATTGTGTTGCTTTGTGTTTAACTTCAAATGAACAAGCAAGTTCCATGAGATATGGAGGATACCTTGTAACCGCCCATGGAACAAAGATACTTCTGCATATCTGTGCACCTTTTTCTGATTGATCAGGTACAGAGAGAATATGCATTATAAATGTCATTTTGGTCGTTTCATGGGAGGTAGGGGTTCGCTTTGATCTTCGAGAAGTTCAATTCGTCTTTCTGAGAGAGCAAAAATTTACTGTAGAAATCCAGTATTTGTATCATGTTATATTGAAAACCTTACTGTAGAAATCCAGTATTTGTATCACGTTATATTGAAAACCTTACTGTAGAAATCCAGTATTTGTATCACGTTATATTGAAAACCTTACTGTAGAAATCCAGTATTTGTATCACGTTATATTGAAAAACGTACTGTAGAAATCCAGTATTTGTATCACGTTATATTGAAAACCTTACTGTAGAAATCCAGTATTTGTATCACGTTATATTGAAAACCTTACTGTAGAAATCCAGTATTTGTATCATGTTATACTGAAAACCTTACTGTAGAAATCCACTATTTGTATCACGTTATATTGAAAAACGTACTGTAGAAATCCACTATTTGTATCACGTTATATTGAAAAACGTGCTGTAGAAATCCACTATTTGTATCACGTTATATTGAAAAACGTGCTGTAGAAATCCAGTATTTGTATCACATTATATTCACTTTTGATCGTGCACATTTATTTTAATTTCAAGTTCATCCAGTTTTATTTTACTTTAATTTTTCTCAACCAGGAAGACATATTATATAATTGTATGTGTAATATGAAATAAACAGTACTTTGTTTTGTTTGTCAAACTTGCTTGTTTATTCTCTTCTGTACTTGCTCTCACATTAGCATTCCATCTAACCAAATATTCGACACTCTTGTTATGCTGTTGGGTAGCTACCTGTGTGTTAAAACAAGAATGCCACCGTGTAAACATACTAATAATTTTTGTATATGTGGTCAGATTCGGTCTGGTTTAAAATATAGCTGAGCGATTTAATTGATTACTTATGTGCAGTGATTACATCGAAATTACAATTAAATCGAATGTAACGAAAATAATTAAGTAATAGCATCCATGTCATTTATCTGGCTAGATAAGGTGTAAGTTTAGTTTGTTTGTTGTCTTTTTACACTGCCGTATGTTTCTAATTTATTATTGCGTAACTGTATCGTTTATGTTGTAAAAGCAGGCATAGATATGGGAAGGGGTCCAGCCCCCCCCCCCTCATCCATTTTTGTTTTATAAATTAATTATTATTATTTAATGTTGTATAAGCAGGCGTGGATCTAGGTGACGTGTCCAGGGCCAATCCTCACCAATTCTTTTACAAATTCATAACTACATTATTTAACCAAGACACACAGTAGTTGTCATGCAGCCAAAACAGCCTGCAGAAAAAATGTATGTTATTAACAGGATTGAAAGTTTAAACAATATTCCACTTTCTGTAGCTCATACTGTGGTTATCTAAACTATCATATATTTTCCGTAGATGTGCTTTTCGATAAGTCTAAATGACCCTTACTTCACATACCAAATTTTAAGGCCATCCATTAAGAAATATACGAGATATAAAATCTCCAATTTTGATTGAATTCTTTCCAATTTTTCTTAGTCGCACTGAAAGTACGGAAACTTTATTTGATAGAAAAATTACCGAACTTTTATAGATTTTTTAAAATTTGGTACACTGATAGATCTTTATAAGCTACAAATTATGTCAAATTTGGCCTAAATATAAACCATATGTGCAAAATTATTAAACAAACACATTATTGACCAAACTTTTTTATACACGCATACGGAAAAAGTCACATGAGCTATCGGTCTCACATTTTTACTACACCTTCACCTAAGAGTAAAGGTAGACAGTTTTTTGTCATTCGGATTACATACGGAATATTTAGAGCAGCAAAATTATAGGGTGAGTATTTGTTAGTCCAAGCAAACTAGATTAGCTTGGGCGGGATTTTGCACCAAATTGTGGGGGTGGGGGCAAAAAAAGCATCATTTGGAGATAAGTAAGATTGTGTACAAGTCCAGCATTGAATATATGCATCATTGCAACTGTTCTCCTGCTATGTTTAATTTTCGTACTGATCAGTGTTCATGTGTATGCTTAAGCAAGTTGGCTCTCTGGTAGAACTATATATTTTGAAGCTGATACCACAAGATGTATATTCATCGCACTTTACACTGTGAGTGCATTACAAGAGAGACTGCCAATCTAATAGCGTGAATGGTGAGTAATAGGATGCTGCTACATGGTTGTCTTCCTTCTAGTCAGTAACTCAAACTTAGGGACAGCGGAAGTTTCTTTTTCATAAATACAAAATTCAGTTGTTTCGCATTTTTGTCATTAAAGTATATAATATATTATGAATTTGGTCATCATTAAAGTAGGTGTTAACACGTATCTTTTAAAGACTAATCGTTCCTAAAAATATTTTTTCTCTATATATTTGTAGTTATTTTGTATAATCACTTAATCATTGTTAGTGTTTTTCCTGCAACGGTGATGCACTTTTGTTTCTCTTGTTATCATCAGTTGTTGGACCTATATTAAATTATTTGTTTTATGCTATACTTTGTGTTCTTGAACTATTTTTGTTAAACATTTCATTGAAAATGTATTTTATTAGTCTTTTTTTTTGTCTTATATTGTACTTTTACTTATTTGGTATTATTAACAGCTTATCTGGTATTCATAATTAATTATGGTTCATGTGTAAGGGGTGTTGCAAAATAAATCACACTTTTTTTCCCCGAGAGCATAACAAAGTAAAATAAGATTTTAATTCAATCAAAAAAGTAGTTCCAAGTATCAATATCCCTTGATTGGGCCACCATTGTTCTCACGCACGAGTTTTAATCATTTGCAAAAA
>NW_013667728.1:174706-183758 GCF_000517525.1 Limulus polyphemus
AATTAACAAACGGATACGTAACAATATGATGCAATTGAACAATATTACACAGACAGCTCGAAAATTCAATTAGTAGTACATAACTGGTAATGGTAATGTTTTTAACTTAGGTAATCTGAAGAAACTGATATCATAGTCATCTATCAGATGGTAGGAAAAAAGGATAGAAATTCACACCCAACAAGGATTCTGAGATAAAATGTTCCTCAGGTTACTAATTAACAAACTTTTCACATGTACTGAGAGATCGAAATACATTGAAGGTGTGAAACATGTTATTTGAAAGTCAGGAGTGTTTTAATATTGGGTTTTATTGTATTCAGCTATTCGTAACACTTGTTGTGAAGTTTGATATTTAATGACTGTTGGCTTAATTCAAAAATCATATTATTCTTCGCCTTACAGCAGCAAATGTTCCACCAGATGTTTCTGTGAATCTTGTTACTTGTATGATTTACCACCCGAGAACGGAGTTTCCCATGGCCTGTGGTTATAGGTGCCTTCACATGACTCCAGCTTCTCAAACATTCGGTTTCCAAGCACAATACTTTAAACAATTATCATTATTATTGAATAGTTTCTGTATGAATAATTTTAAAATATGAAATCATAAATCATAAATATTCTTTGTTAATCGCTACTGAAATAACCTTATAATTTTGAATTAGCTAATATATGTTGATATAATAACACACTTTTAACTAAAATAATATTATTTGATTCTCACAGCAGAGAATATTTAAAAAATGTGCGTTCAAAACAAGTCCAGCAAATTACACAATAAACAATGGAATAAAACGACGATAACATTAGCTGTACATAATTCAGTAAAAAATATTCTATAATTATTAAATGATCTTTGCAACACAGATTTAATAAAAGTTCCCCATAACAAACCGATCCGTATCTTTTTTTTCTCGAAATTAACAAAATCATGTAAATATGGAAGATAAATTATATCAAGCGAAACAATTCAATGTAGACCATCACAATAAAAGTCTATAAATGTTAAAACTATAATTTTATAGAATGGTAAATATAAGTACACACAAACACCTATACCAGAAGAAATGTCTTGGTTTCGGTAAGCAGCCTTTGAGAAAGGAGCAGCTGATTAATTGTGCACGTGCAGTGAATATATAGAAGAACAAATGTTCTAGCCTGTCAGCATACGGTAAAACCATTTAAACAGACGTCATAGTGTTAGTAGTGCACAACATACATCAGTACTACGGTAAAACCATTTAAACAGACGTCATAGTGTTAGTAGTGCACAACATACATCAGTACTACGGTAAAACCATTTAAACAGACGTCATAGTGTTAGTAGTGCACAACATACATCAGTACTATTTTATGAGGAAAACTATCTATGTGTTGCATACTTTTTTCCTCGAGAGCATAACAAAGTAAAATAAGGTTTTAATTCAATCAAAAAGTAATTCCAAGTATCAATATCGCTTGATTGGGCCACCATTGTTCTCACGCACGAGTTTTAATCGATTTGCAAAAGATTTCAGCAATGCAACAAACATGTCTGTTTTTGTGGCTGTTTCTGTGAGCACATCAGTGAGAACACGAATCAAGGTTTCACGTTTATGTCTCTCGCATTCATTTCTTCTGTGCATTGTTGAACGAAAGCTCCGACATTTTCGGTGGGATTTAAATCTGGAGAGTTCCCAATCCACATTCCACCACTTTTTCACTGACCACACTTTCAAATTCAACAATTCTGAAACTTTTGAGGCATTACTCGGATTTTTCAAATCTGGCATTGCGATGTGTCGGTTAGAAGACTTGAATTCTTGGAGCATGTCTGCGACTAGTTTCTGAGCCATCCCGAATACAGCACATGCAGCACGAACCTGAGTTCTAGTGAGCACCATGATTCAAAAGTTTTCGCAAAAAATTAAATTCGAGAAGTAGAGTACGTTGAAATGACGTTTTCTCACGAGTGATGATATTCGCGGTCCTACCAACTTCGTCATTACTTCGGGGAAAAAAGTATGATTTATTTTGCAACACCCCTTACACTAAAGTCATTTCCTTTTAAGGAGTTTATATTAGTGTTTTCACATGTATGCTAACATATTCTATAATATATTTTGTGAAATTATACGTTATGCTTAACCCTTCTTGGTGTTAGATTTTACATTGTGTTTTAATGTTACTACTGTAACCTGAATCAATCATTGTAAAGGATTATAAGGGGTTGAGTATGTTACATTAAACGATTGTGAATTTGCAGTGAGCAAGTCACGAGAAAATTGCAGCCAAGTCACTGTGGAAAGTAATATATCACAACTACATTTTAATATTGATTGACATTTCGTAGGTAGCACGATACCACCAAAAATTCATCGATTTTGTGAAGGGTATGTGTCAGGTTTTTATGGGGAGTGAGATTCTTTACAGTAGGTGTCTGTGACTTGTTGTCGATAAATTTCAACAATAAACAGACAGCACATAATCCACTTGTTTTAAAATAATATATATTCAAAACAAGTTAAATATGTATACAAAAATTTGTTACACTATTGTTTACCACAGTTGAATTTAGAGCTTCAAACAATTCCTTTTTCGTCAAAGTCCACACGAGCTGGTTCAGTTTCTTTAGAATCCAACTGACAAGACGAATTATTCTTCTCTATCTCTGTTGCTACAATACAAGCTGTGAAACACACTTTAAAATAACCACTATAAATGTTGGTTACCACAATTGTATCCAGAGCTTTAAATAATTGTCTCCTTTTGATCAAAGTCCCAACGAGCAGTTTCAATTACATTAGAACATCATTTGAAAAGACAAATTATTATTCAGAGTTACGTAACGAAACGCTTTTAAAATAATTAACTTTTAACACTCTTGTTATGAAAACTAAATAATCATTATATATTAAACCACTAAATAAACTAAATAATAACTCTTAAAATGAACTGTCTTGTATATCCAACAGTGTGAATATATTTATAGTTGTATGTAGTGTTGTTTTCTTTGTATTTTTCCTGTAGCTTGCCTATGCTACCACTTCAACCACTTTAGTGTCTGGTTCTATGGCTGAAAGATGCAAATTCACAGCTTATTGTGTCTTTACTTTCCTCAACACTGTTGTCTACGCTTTGCCTGCTGGTTGGATGTGGCGCAATGATGGATTTCTTGCTAGTTTAGGATCTGTTGACATAGGAGGTTCAGGCACGGTTCACTTAGTTGGTGGCTGCTGTGGTCTGGTTGCTTCTATTATCTTGGGTCCCCGTATTGGGAGATACGACAGAGGAACAGAACCATTACCACTCGGTAATCCCACAAACGCTATGTTAGGGCTTTTTATGTTGTGGTATGTATTATGATTATTAGATTTTTTTCATTAGAAAATATATTTTTTTAAACAAATATTATTAAAAAATAAATTGCCAAGAACAAAAAATGCAAAAGAAGTAAAGCACACAATATAACTTAATATGTAGAATAAAAGTGAACCCAGAAAATATTATTACATTTATAAGCCAAAAAGGTTGACTATGAAGACTACCAAAGCTGAATAATACAAAAATGTAAATCTGTGTGAGCTCAAATGTCAAATTGTATAAATTAAATAGTTAACTTCTATGGAATACAGAGCCGGCCCTAGGCCAAATTGTGGTATTTGCAAACCCACCCCTGTAAAATTGACAAGAACTGTTAATTGCAATCTCCTACCCCAAGGGCCAACCTTGATGGAATGTTTTTGTGTTTTTTATGAGGTATAATACCTAATACTAATAGGGATGTATTTTATAATAAATTATACACTAAAACAAAATACCCAAAAATCAATTTGAATAAATGAGTTCATAAATATTTAGATGTGAATTTTTTTCATCTTTTATTTTTCAGATTTGATTGAAACAATTATGAAAATTTATTTACTTTTGTATTTTCTTTATGGAAGGTGGGGTTGGCTAGGATTTAGTGCTGGAAGCACTTTCGGGATTGTCGGGGACAAGTGGAAATACTCCTCTCGGTAAGTATTGTATATTGTTACGTCTCTGGTCATTAGTTAATTTCCCATATAATTTCTTTCCGACGAAACTTTAGCGACACAAGTCCTTTCTTAAGTAAAACTAGTTTATTATTTCTCAATACAACTTTGAAATTCACTTAATTTCCACAGTCACGCTATAACTTAAACAAACGCTATATTTCACAACGAACTAATGATTCACGTGCTTGGCTCAATTATCGTCTGTATCTCTGTTTGTTTGTTTGTAATTAAGCACAAAGCTACACAATGGGCTATCTGTGCTCTGCCCACCACGGGTATCGAAACCCGGATTCTAGCGTTGTAAGTCCGCAGACATACCGCTGTGCCACTGGGGGGCCTGTATCTCTGTCTGCAATTCAATTCCGATTACTGCCGCCACTTCTTGGCGGTCTTATATACAAGAATACCGCATATCTAGTAAACACTCGAGGCTTCACGAAGGGACACGAACGTTCTAGAAGCTCATGACGTTTACCAGGGTCACGTGACTTCCGCTGTCGTAACAATATATTTTCAAGACACAAATTGTGGTTAAAATATTCCGTGAACTCATAAAATCTTTGTGTTAAGTGTTGAAAGTACTTTTGATAAACACATTTAATTATGCATTTAACACTTTTGATGTCGTAGAAAAATAAATTCAACGTTGGGAAATTTCCAGTATATCCCTAAGAAATGCGTAATTTGTCTTGAGTATCGAAAAACCCTTGCATGATGAAAATTATGGGCTTACCAAAAATCCAGGTTAAAGTGCTATTAAACCTTTTATGAACATTTCAGAAACTGTTTAATTAGATAAAATAAATATTCAACAATTTCATGATCCAAGTACAACTCTTTTTCTCAAATATTGTAAAACTTACAAAAAGTTGACTCTAAAAAAGTTTAGCAATACTAGGTTTTTCTGTCATTATATGTTTTAATGTAAATATTTATTATTAAAAAAATTGTTTAATCAATGTAAGATAACTTGTTTGATATAAAATATATATTATGTGAAAATGGTATGGAAATATCATGTGTATTTTCATATAACAATTATTTTCATTTTGTATGTTTACGTATTCAACAAATACTTCACCATGCTTTTCACATATCGAAATAATAAGTTAGACTATAAACATGTTGTTCATACTACATGAAAGCGAAACGATCAAACAAAAATCTTACAAGAGAAGTTGTCATATTTCTCTTTTACGGAAATATTTGTAATTTTATCCGTTGAGGTGTTGTGTATTTTAGATAATATTTCGAACATTGTGCTTTTGTGTATTCATGATGTTAGAAAAACACATAGGTTCAAGAAGTCTTGAAAAAAATGAATAAAAACCCTATAACCCGAGCGCTTACGAAAAGTGGACCTTTCGAAAACACTCGGATTATAGGGTTTTTATTCCTCAGTACTTTTGTGTATAATTATCAAATACTTGAATATTGTTTTATTTTGTTTTGTTTTTAATTATGCACAAAGCTACACAAGGGCTATCTGTGCTCTGCCCACCACGGGTATCGAAACCCGGATTCTAGCGTTGTAAGTCCGCAGACATACCGCTGTGCCACTGGGGGGCTACTTGAATATTAGAGGAGATAATCACAGTGACATATTTTATTTCATATTGTGATGTTCTGATATACTTTCCAAATAAAACTTAACTGGTGTATTTAATAATAGTTTGGGCGTGGCTGAACATGGTTGAATACCCTTCATATTATAAAAGTGACAAGCAATACCAAAATCATTTAAAGTGTAGCTATGTAGGCGGCGGACGCTTCTGATTGGTTTATACGGCCTGTATTGAAAATACCAAATATGTATTTAATAACAAGCAAGATTCTTACAGTCTATTTGCTTCCTGTATGAATTACATAAGTCATTTAAAATTACACCATTCAACAATTAGAACAAACTTACAGTATTAGGAAAAGCGAAAGCTGTCACAGTTGAAAATTTTCTATATTTTAACCTGCTATAATTAGAAAATAATACATCTTTATTCATGTATATCCAAGTAATTTCTGCAAACTTTTCGCAGGGGGCTTTGCATTTAGTTAGTTGAGATATTCGTAAACAGGTATTCCAAATATTTTATTTCTTTCTTGACATGGCTGTTTGTATATTACATCATAAAAATATATGATTTGTATTCTTAAAGAGTTTCAATTTATTTATTGATAGGCTGTGTATAAAAGGAATAATCATTGACAAAGATAATATAGGATTGTGGGATACCGCACAATGAACCTTATAAGTGTGGACATACCGTGATTCTTGCTATAGGTTTTTGTAAGATGTAGACGTCTCTCTATTCAATTCCAGCTCCCATGGAATTTTCGTACATAGAAGCTGGTCAGTTTAGTAAAATACCCAGTATCTTCACTGATGAAACTAAAAATATGTTCTCTCATTTGTTCACTTGTGTTTAAATCTTTTCTTTTGCTGTCTGAGTGATGTCCTTAATCTGTTGCTTATTGGGGTTACTCGTAACCTACCTTTAGAGATCAATGTGCCTGAATATCACAAAGCATCAAATTCTTCTGATTTGAAATCGGTGTTAATTTAGCAATCAATAAATTTTCTCGAATTCTTAATTGTTACTTTTCCTTAGTTCCACTAATTATTATAACTTTGTGAGACATTTTGTTCAAACATGCTGTGCACTTCTTGGCGAGTCTTCATGATGTGTCTTATTATGTGGATAGACATGGATGATTAAATTTAACATTATGGCATTGGAATTATTTTTTCTTTCATGGTCAAAACTATTTTCAGTTTTAATTATTAAATGAATATATTTAATGAATTATATGTGTGCATTATAATTTAAAATCTTACACAAATTATCCGCTCATAAAAATTGAGTGGTATCACAGGTGTTGTAAATTCATAATTTATACAATCCATTGATTGCATTTTTATATAAACTAATGCAATGGCGTATTGAAACAGATACGACTATGGTGCTATTATGACATATTTAACACTTTTATATTTGGTTCATTACGAATTTACGAACATTCATTCATTCATTCAATAGTCCAATACCACCACGTGTAAACTTCTGTTTGGAGGAATATAAAAAGTATCTTTCTAGAGTAATATTCATGTTTTGAGAATGTTAAGTGACATAGAGCGAAATGACACAATGTTTGGAATAAAGTAGCATTTAGTTTTATACACAGAAGCGGAAACTTTTCACTGCAGAACGTTTAGAACAGCGATAGGCCCCAAAAACTGGAAAAGGTCCTCAATCAAAAAGTGAAGACTATGATTAGTGTTAGATTATAAATAGCCTCAGTCGGGCTATTTATAAATACCATTCCAAAATGTAGTTCAAGTAAGTTAGTTCATAATATAGTGACGATTTTTAAGTGAAATTATCACAAATTGTGTTGAATAACAGGACAGGAAGAATAATTCGTCCTGTCAAAGTGTGTTCTAAAGTAACTGAACTAGCCTGTGTGGACTTTGACGAAAAAGAGACAATTATTTAAAGCTCTGGATACAACTGTGATAACCAACAGTGCAAAAACATTTTTATTATACGTTTTGTTTTAATATATATATATATATATATATATATATTATTTTAAAACCATTGGACTGTGTGCTGTTTGATTATTGTTGAAATTTATCGTCAACAAGTCACAGACATCTACTGTAAAGAATCCGTCTCCATACATATTAAAAACCTGACAGTTAGGAGCCTTCCAACACCACAAAAAATAAAAGATATTACGATAAAACTGGGAACGTGTTTAAAAGATAGTAAATAAGAATACGAATCTGATGAAGGCTCACAAGTTAAACATTCACTATTCTGCAGGATCACCTCCAAACCAAGGGCTGTTTTTACAATAAAAACTGGAATCACAGCAATTCTATTCAAACTTGGTCAGCTTCAATGAAGATTTGTGTGTTTGGTCTGCTTAAAGATGATCTTGAAACTCATCTTCAGCATGTAGTGAAGTCTTGAAGAAAGTTTCTTGTGATATGTGGTCTAAAACTTACCTTGTGATCTTTTCGGGAGCTTCTTATAATAAATATTGCGTTTTTAGCGAATGGCGCATAATCATGGTCATCAGACTGAGCACGATTAACGATGAATGGAATATTTCCAAGTAGAACGTGGGACTCGGAACATCATTATATATTTTGCGATCAGATTTTGATTGAAGACACTTCTGTTTTTTTATATATATCAAATAAGAGCTAACATCTAGAACGTTTTTCATTATATGTATTTTCGTATTGTGTATCGACAATTCATTATCATAGTATAGGAAATATTCTTCTTTCCTATCACACTGGTCGATCTTTTTTGTAGCATTAATTTGTTTATAAGTTTTTTGATCAATTCGTGGATGTCTGTATACAAATATCGCCCTTTTTTGCTCCTGTGAAGATGAAATGGTGCAATTTTGCGTAAATAAATATTTATTTTATCTAGATTGAAGGCAATGTTTTAAATTATGTATAGTAAAAAATATATAGTAGTAAAGGAATTGTTAACCACACATGTGTATCTGATGAATTATGTATAGTAGTCAAGGGGCTGTTAACCACACACATGTGTATCTGATGAATTATGTATAGTTGTAAAGGAACTGTTAACCACACATGTGTACCTGATGAATTATGTATAGTTGTAAAGGAACTGTTAACCACACATGTGTACCTGATGAATTATGTATAGTAGTCAAGGGGCTGTTAACCACACATATGGGTGTCTGATGAATTATGTATAGTTGTAAAGGAATTGTTAACCACCCATATGTGTGTCTGATGAATTGTGTATAGTTGTAAAGGAACTGTTAACCACACATGTGTACCTGATGAATTATGTATAGTAGTCAAGGGGCTGTTAACCACACATATGGGTGTCTGATGAATTATGTATAGTTGTAAAGGAATTGTTAACCACCCATATGTGTGTCTGATGAATTATGTATTGTAGTCAAGGGGCTGTTAACAACACATATGTGTGTCTGATGAATTATGTATTGTAGTCAAGGGGCTGTTAACAACACAT
>NW_013667728.1:184237-201131 GCF_000517525.1 Limulus polyphemus
AGGACTGTTAACCACACATATGGGTGTCTGATGAATTATGTATAGTAGTCAAGGGACTGTTAACCACACATATGGGTGTCTGATGAATTATGTATAGTAGTCAAGGGACTGTTAACCACACATATGTGTGTCTGATGAATTATGTATAGTAGTAAAGGAATTGTTAACCACACATGTGTATCTGATGAATTATGTATAGTAGTCAAAGGACTGTTAACCACACATATGGGTGTCTGATGAATTATGTATAGTAGTCAAGGGACTGTTAACCACACATATGGGTGTCTGATGAATTATGTATAGTAGTAAAGGAATTGTTAACCACACATGTGTATCTGATGAATTATGTATAGTAGTCAAGGGACTGTTAACCACACATATGGGTGTCTGATGAATTATGTATAGTAGTAAAGGAATTGTTAACCACACATGTGTATCTGATGAATTATGTATTGTAGTCAAGGGACTGTTAACCACACATATGTGTGTCTGAGGAATTATGCTACCAGAGTTTAAACGTTTCTTTCTGTCACATAGGGAACTATTTTTCTTGGCCCCTCAGTGGCACAGTGGTATGTCTGCGGACTTATACTGCTAGAAACTAGGTTTCGATACACGTGGTGGGCACAGGACAGATAGCCCTTTGTGTGGCTTTGTGCTTAATAACAAACAAGAGCAATATTTTTCTTGTAATTTTTTGGTAATATATAACACTATCTCGTTATCTAAAAGCTATGTCAACCAAGGCATCAAGTGGGAGAATATATTATTCTAGATTAATTATATCTTTGATATTAGGGGAATGTGCACAAAGATGGCTACTGGGAGAAAGAAGTGTTTACCATTTCATTAAAACAATCTCATACACATGTTAGTTATCAAACTTTACATTTCCTATTGTGAACAATGAAAGAAAATAATATAACTCTCGCCCAAAATAATTATGTATACAATAATTAAATTTATAACAACTCTCCTCATTTTTTCTAATTGGTTTTGTATAAATTTTAGAAATTATCTTTACGCAAGTAGAGAGCAGCTTCTCCCGTTTAATGGTTAGATGTGAAATGTTTATTTTATATGCCTTCGATTTTGATTCCAAAATGTGAAAATAAAGAGGAAAAGAAAAAAAAACATCTCAGTTTATTTTGATATTATTTATTCAGGTTTCCGATGCTGATATTGTAATGGTACAAGCAAAACAACTATATTAGTCTGACAACATTTCACTCAGCATTCTCCAAATATAAGTCGTGTTTTCTTTCTTTAATCTGGCCTATTGGTTGCGGCGCTCGACTCGCAATTTGCAAGTGCGGGTTCGAATCCCATCACCGAGCATGCTTTCCCTTTCAGTCGTATGGCCATTATAATGTTACAGTAAATCCCATTATTCGATTACAGTAGCCTAAGAGTTGGGAGTAAGTGGTGTTGACTAGCTGCCTTCTCTCTGGTCTATCACTTCTAGATTATATACTAGTGCAGTTATCCCTCGAAGAGCTTTGCGCAAAATTCAGCAAACAAACAATTTTTTTAATCCATTCTCTCAGATATAGGTATTTTGTCTAATGATATTTTACGAATGTTTGTCATACATATGTGTCCACATGTATATATGCACGCAACATACAGACACTGATTTCTGGTAGTAGGAGACTAAAGCACAGTAGAGCAGCAGCAGTGTATCGTGATTTCATCACTGCACTTAGTTGCTACCAGCCTTTTCATTCCTTAGTATTATCTACTGACATACACACTCAACACTATTAAAACAAAACAAAACAAACCAACATGCTAGAAATTTTATAAATAAATACTGTTACTCTGTTCTTTCTAACACTATTCACTGTTACTGTATTAAACTATTATGGAAGATTTAAAGGTAATTATTTTATCTTTTTCATATGTATTCACTAAATAAATACGAGAAATTTTCTGTATTCACTCCTATACTTCCATCTACTCTAGAATGCATTTATTGGTGACTATCAAATAGCATCAGAAATATAAGTTCTCTATAATATTTCACCGATATGTGTGTCTCAGATGCTTTCTCTCTTGCCACTAGACCGCAAACATAACAATAATCCCTACAGTGCCAGCGGCCTTCTAAGTTATCCTAGCAAACATTAACAGCATGTTAGCTGCTAATGTACTTGGATAACCCAGCTATCATCACTCCCAATAGATATGATCAAGTTCTACACAATATCTCAGAAATTAAGTGATGCAACTTCCTTACAGTCAGTGATCTTATGGCTATACAGACTGGACATCATACAACTTCCCAAACTGCTTTCCACTTTCAGCAATAGCAAAGCGATTTGGAGACAATGTCACTGCTATAGTTGTGCATGTAAGGACATTAATCACTCAATGTGGTAGCTCCTCTTCTATTTATTTTCCTCTTTAACATGTTTGTAAAACAGCCAGCACATTACTGCTCTGTTATACAGTCAATTCGATTTGAGCTCACACACTTAGAAAGAATGTGCTTCAAAGTTTGCATGATCTACTTATCCAAACATTAGATTAAGAATGATAATGTGAATGAAGTGTGAGTGAACGCCACGCCCACTACCTTACACAGCTCAGCAAAATGCCTGATAAAATTTGCTACTAGACCAAAGCAAAGAATACCTGTTAAAACCAGGGCAGATATTGCTCAAGACTACGCTTTGTGTGAACATGGCAACAGCAGTGTCCTTCAACAGTTATTCAGGTTATATTAGGACGCCAGTCCTACTCCCGGATTCACACCACCAAAAGAAACGAATTTGGAGGTGTTAGAAACACCATACGCAACTACTAGGTTATATTTGAAGCATATCGTATGTTGTATTGAGAATGTCAGTCATGTGATATGGAATTCATTCAGCCTGGGGAAACGCGAGACTTCTTGCATACCAAGAAAAATATATTCAGTCATTATAGTATGGAATATCATCGTTACATGATTTAGTCAGGATGAAAGAAAGAGCTAACAACAGAAGAAGGTATCCAGTCAGAAAGACAACCTGTTATGTTTATTCAAGCAAGCACACACACAGATTGGTTATTTTATTTTGAATCAACTCAGGTAATAGGATGTGTAATATTACTCTGTAATTGATATCTTGATATTTAACTCAGCTTTACCCAGATACAACATAGAGTGGATGGGTAAAAATATTTTGGGACTGTTATGAGAGGATATCAGTATTGTAGGTTTTAGTATATCAAATGAAGTGTGCACTGCTCTTTACTTGAACTCTTGTGCAGTAAGTTAAAAAAAAACTTCTTAGTTAAGGGAAGTAGCATTTTCCACAACTAGAAGGACGAGAAGGGAGTATATATATAAGAGGGAGAGTCGATTGCTGAGGAAAAATGGTTGTCCAAGGGAGTTGTTTGCTTTGGTCTAAGAGAAGCCCTCTCCTGGATGTAGGACTTTCAATGACGCTGGAATCCATGATTTTAATCTTGTTACAACCAATAACCCTGGAAGAAGAGTTGAGGATTTCTAACCACGGTGGTGTGGCAACTAGAAAGTGTGAAAGTTGGTGGGGCAGTCTATATAGGGCTCCCAGATTTATGCCAGCCAGAGTAATTCAACCCTTGAAGCCACCTGAAAACATTAGAGAGAGACTGAAGGCACCATTGGTGTACAATATTTACTAACTAGTGCTATCTCACTAGAAAGTAAGTGAAGCAACAGGTGCTTAATGATCAAGTGAGTTGGTCAAAGAGCAGTGGTGAGCCTCCTTCAACCAGGAAGTATACTGCCAATGTGAGTATGATCCACAAAGCAGCTTAAAGTTGAGCAGAAATAATAGACGGTCTGCCATGACCTTCTAATGATTCTCCCACACTAGACCAGGGGCCTACCACATATCAGACAATTGGGATCCAGAGCCACTAACATGCTGTTACAATGATTTCGAGGACATCATCCTCAGATAATAACTGAGAAGTCGGTAAGGAGAATGTCTGTTCACGATCACAATTCACTGTGAGTGAGGCAAAATAGATCATTCTAAGGAAATGTAAAGATATAGTGTTTCAGGCAGGTAATTACCTAGAAGGCTGGCCTGTAGAACAGACTGTGAAAACTGATTCCGAGTTTTGATGGTTTGTTACTAGACTCCATTGAGTACATATATGAGGAGAAACTATTGGGCTGTGAGACAATCATTAATGATTTGCACTGGATGTTCCATCAAGTGGAAAACAAAACAACCCATTGACCTGAATTGAAAGCTCAAAAGAGGGGTACCACAGAGAGCTTGACTGCTTATGTGAATGACCTATACCAGTTGTATATTAAATATTTTCTATGCAATGGCCTCAGTAGATTGTGAGGATATTCTCATTCATACATTTGTAGAAGCGCTACCCACCAAGACAATGTGGCATCACATAAGTGTGAGAGACCTTCTCACCCTTACTGAGAAAGTAGTAAGTTTGAGCTGTCATAAGAGAGGAATAGGCCTGTAGCACCAGTTGCAGTGATTTATCTTACTCAGACCATCCTACCAACGCACCCACATGGTATCAGGATGGAATCCAATGAAGAGTTAACCAACCAACCATACATCCTGGTGCTGCAAGGTAACAACACTAGTATCCAGTGAAAGAGCTAAGCTACCCTGGTTCTTTCATGATGTATATGCCCGAAAATTTCTGTCAGATTACTCTGCTAGGACATTGTTCTGAAAGGAGGGAACAAAGCATGTGCTTGGCCTGTGGAACATTCAGTCATTTTTTAGTGATTTATTCCTACCCTTTCGAACAGCAAGGTATACAAGGTAGTTTGGTTTCGACGTATGGTGCAACAGGTTCGGAAAAGCAAACAGCAGGCAGAGAATAGTGTAATTGTAGCTTGGAGAAACTAAAACAGCCAAAATTGGATCTGGAAACTAACTTGTTGGAGTGCAATGAACAGCTTCCATCAAAAGGTGTGATGGTCAATTCAGCTATTTGAGGGCTAGGTTTGTCTTGGTACATGTTCATTATTGTACAAGGGCAAGAGATGAAGTTCCTTGTTAATACAGGAATAGCCAGAACACTGGCAAGTTTTTAATATATCAGATATTGAGCAAAACCAACAGTCAGGCCAGTTCACATAAACTTTGTTGTGGTTAATGGAAATAAACTAGATGTGAATGGAGAGGTAACACTTGTATAAGATGTTTTGTTTAAGAATGACAGTGCTTGTCACAGACCTCTGTTCTGGAATTGGTATTCTTGGAATGGATGTACCACAGAGCTTATCAGCCAGTTTCAACTGTACAATGGGAGAACTTATGCTCCACAATGGAGTTATCTAACGTCAGCCAGATGGACCTCAGAACAATGTACTTCATGAATATGTGTGAGATAAAAAGTAATAGTACTCCCATGTACACAGATGGTGTTCCAGGCACAATGACTAATGCGTTAGTGTCATGTAATGTAGTATCGAGCCCACACTTGAAATAGGCAATTTCTGAGGAAAGGATGAAGTCCTAGAGGTTGCTCAGCAATAATGGGCAAATGGTTATCCATCTGTATGCTGGAATGGTCATTAGTGTGGTAAGTCACCAATATAGTGGTAATGCTAGGGTTGTATCCATTCCATCAAGTCCAAAGGAAATAGATATATACTAACACATCTGGGATCGTCAGTTTATGATTTTACAGAAAACTAAACTCAATGTAGCAGCAGCTGCAACTCAATGACTTCTAGGCAGAATATAATGATGTTGGTTCGAACCACAATGACATAACGTCACATAGATATATGTGATGCATGTACAATTAAACAATCACTTCATAGGCTTTTCTAGTGTACTAGTGATATAGCCAGCATTGAAATAGAAAGCTTGGTCATCTCTAGCGGTGATTGATAGGAAGAAAGAAAATGTACCGAAATTCTGCATTGATTTTTAGACGGGTGAACATGTAGCTCAATTTGATGCCTTTTAATTAACATCGACAGACGAATATCTGGATGCAATGGAAGGGTCCTATTGGCTCAATACTCTAGTCTTGACATGTTGATATTGGCAAGTCAGATTAGATTATGAGAGCGTGGCCAAGACTGGTTTTAATATGAGAGCTGGCTTGTATACGTTTTGCATCTTGCCATTCAGCCTGTGGAATACTCTCCACTTTCAAAAGGCTAATGAAGCTAACACTAAAAGGGCTGTAATGAGAGAAGTGCCTAATCTATGAGAAAGAATATCCACTGAAATGTAAATCTATTAACATACGAATTACAGCAGTCGAAGGATGCATAAAAATACATAGTATAAATTGATTAGTTGTGTTAAGAATCAGGAGAGAGGATAGTCGAGATGGATGCAAAATGAAGAACCCTGAGGATGAGGAGGAAAGAGTACATATTTGGCTATTTAGGATGAGTCAGATGAGGAAGTGCCATATCATGACATGAAACTCAGCTCTGAAAGTCCGCAGAACTACTGACCACGACTTCCTAATCAACATGGCTGTGATTACACTCAGAGATAGAGATAGGCCAATCATTAGGTTGAGCATCTCATGATTGAAAGGAAGTAGTGATCTTTGCTTTCCAAGCCATTAAATTATGTTTGTCTTATAATGTATATACTACTTTTGTGGCTTCCTCTTGATAACCATAAAACTAGGGTTCCTAGTGCTAATCAATGTAATCCCTAGTTCATCACCATTTCTAAAACTGGAGATGATAGCTAGTCATTATAAAACTCAACTGAAATGGTGCTGTGACCCTTGCTTTTTGAGCTCTGGAGTTGTACTGTGCGATACAGTGTATGCACTATATTGTATAATTACAACACAAACATCTGAAGCTAGGACAGTTCATTGATTAGAAGACTTATAAGACCAAAAGGTCTTTCATGCCTTAATTTCCGAGCTATTTAACAAAGTTTCACTACATGATATATCCCTAGCATATGATATCTGCTTGATTAACACAACTTAGCATGGCTTGTGGCTACAGATACAGTACCTAATTCGTTGACAGTTTGCATAGCTGAAAATGATATCTATGAGTTCGAAAATTCAGCTGATAGGACTTTGAAACCCTTACTTTCTACTTACTTAGTGACTTTATGAGGGAAAATGTTAAGTACATTTCACGAGAATAACTCACCTGATGTGGCTGATTAGTGAGAGCTCCATAGAAATTTTTTGTGGGTACCATAAAGAGGTGTATAACTTTTCCACATACAATGAGGGTATTGTGTTTTGTTAAATGGAAATTGATATATACTATAGTGACAGCATGAATAATTTAATCCTGACTTACGAGAATTTTAGCTGAAAAGTCGTAGTTCAGCTGAAATCAATCAATGGCTCTATATTTCTTGTTGCCTGAAAAGAAAAATACAAAGGTTTATGGCTAACATGTAACAACACTTTACTAAACGATAGCTACCAGTAGTAGCTTAGGAAAGTAACTCGAGGCAGCTATGGAGAGTGGGAGATGGAGCCAGTTTTTTGAAAGTTATTAGTGTACATGTATGTGATGATGCACAATGGCAATAAATATATATGTATCTGAATAAATGCATGTTTGTGGTCCCACGCTTGTGAAATAATGTAAATTCATTCATGATTATTGTACACATGAGTGAATCAATTATACAAAACTATTATTATTAACCCACATGTTAAAGGAAATATAGGAATTGATCTAAATGCTTAGACTTTCTGGTGTGAGGTTAGCTGTGATTACTGACTTGTTAGATATTATTTGAAGATGAGGTGTATATGTTGTTTTCATTAATACTCGTGAGAGAATGTTTTAGTTTCAATAATGAGATATTTGGCAGAAATTGAATTTTCATGGTAGGATATGAGTAATGGACAGACTCGCGCTCTGTTGGAGAGAAAACAGTTGTATCTATGTTTTTCTGGGTAAACTTATTGCAAGATAATGTGATTCATGAAATTATCAGTATTGTAAATAATTCCCAGAAACTTGCTTAATTCTCTTAACAAATATAAACTTGGGGTGCCAAGTGTTATATTTGGTTGTGATGAAATACTTTCAGTTGTGCAGATTTTGAGAAATTAAGAAAAGCATATAGTTCTATAAATATTGTATTAAAATTATTTCAGTACAACATACAGATTATGGTGAAGGAAAATGCAGGATGTAAGTGCACTAGCTGCGGGCAAAAAGCTGTTACACTGAAGTTTTGAAGAGTTCCACTATGCTCAGGACTTCCAGTTTGATAAGGACCTGAACTTTCCTATTTACCCAAAGATGCTTGGAACTGGCCTGATATTCCATCTAGTACAACCCATGGATGATGATGAATTGTTGTTTAGGACATCGGACATTAGGGCTCTTTCAGAGCCAGTTGTTAAGTTGAGCTCCAGATCTCCCAGGGCCAGTGGGCCCCAGTCGATAGTGCACTAACCTACAGACTCTTAAAAATTCACTATGCCACAAATTAGATCATCAGTGATAGTCACATTGAGCCCTCATCTACTCGGCCACTGTCAACACCAAATGTGGGCCCAATTCTGCCAGGACCACTACATCACTAAGTCAAGGAAGACCTTTCAAGGGTTAAGGTTGTCTTGATATGTGGTCAACCAACAGGAAGAAAAGGCAAGAAATGGTGACACTCAGTTGGCATTAGTAGTGAATGTGGCAGTCCAGAACATTATGATTGCAAAGAAGAGAGTCGTCTGGCTAGAGAGATCTTTCCATACCATCAGCAGCAGCAAAAATGAGGACTTTCCAGATCAATAAGGGTCCATCCATCTCGATGGTCTACTAGAGATGTGGAGATTGCCAGACCCATCAAACCCAGTGAAGTAAAGAACACTAAAAGCCAAGTAGCCTCCACTAAAAACATCCTGAAAGTTACCTGAATGACATCCGAGGATCAGCTTGTAACAAACCCACCCACCACCATCACCATAGTACACAGTCTTGCTAAGAAATGACCACCAAGTAGATAGAAGCCTGGATCTTACATAACTGAGAAGATCATTTTTGACAACAATTAACAACATTTTCCTAGTTAGATGAAGATAGCTTCCAGTTATGGACAGTACTGGACCAGACCAGGTGGCCCTTGGCCAGGCCAAAGCCATCATTCGGGACATAGCAGTAACCAACAGAAACTCTACAACTCCTTTAGAGGATCTGCTGTGAGGCCTGAAATAAGGGAAAGGAGAGTTGGATCTCGTGCCGGCCATTTGGTTTCTTAATGGTTGTACAGATTATTTATATTGCTGCATCTTTTTTTTATTTCCATTTTCTCTTTCATTTTTTATTTTATAATTTACCTTGAATAATGAATTTTATATTTTGATTATTTAGTAGATGGTGTTAAGAATTTTTCTTCGGGTTTTTATGTCTTGTAAAGGGTTTTATTTTTCTTGTGAAACATGCTTTTATTCAATATCAGAATATACATTTTACACTTTAGAAACACTGTTAGTGGATATATTATGTGTTGCATTTTGTTTTTTCAAAATGTTTTCTTTGTTTCATTAAAGTATTAGAATTATTAATAATTTTATGCATATGTGTGCTTGCATCAGTGGTTTTGTGTTCTGATGTATTTTGTGTTGAAGGGTATATTTATGTATTGCAGTTATTATACATATGCTAAATGATATTTTAAATTATAATTATGTATTGTATTTTCTTCGACTATGAGCTCTTACATTTTAGTATGACTATCAATGTTATAAGGGTTATTTTTCTTATTTCTGCCCTTAGTATGTGTTATTTCATATGTTTAAACCATGATAAAGGATTTTTAGTCATATTACATATTTTTTGTTAAAGAGTATTTATATTGTATTTTTCTTTGTTTAAGAGTTGTGACAACTGTGTAGTGTAAATTTTAAAGGTGAGAAAGAGTTAATATAGTCCATGACCAGTGATATTTTAAGGTTTAGTGGTTTTAAAATTAAAGTTAATTGCCAGCTTGAGTATAAGCCTGAAGTATGGAAAACGAGAAATGTGTACTTAAATAAACCATGTAATTTTATCTTGTAATGTTACAGTATAGATTCTGAATATATTCTTTTTTATGCATATGTGCAGGTTTCCCATAACATATGGTCTAGAAAGCCATTAAGTTAATTTCATTATAAACTCCCTCAGATCCTTTGTTGTTCTCGAAGTAAATGATAACTGTTACCACGCTGGAAGGATATTGTTGAAGACTATACCCTGTGTAATAATCTTCACACCAGTGCCCTTCGGCAGTTGTTCAGGTGATATCCACCTATGTTGTCATTAAAATGACTATCACGTGGATAGCTCTAGTCCCCCCTTGGTAACTGCGAGGTTTTTTGCATACTAAGAAACATTACATTTCGTTAGTATAATCTGGGATATCATCTTAAGTTGGTAAATTCATATCTGTTGTAATTAATATCTGTAGTCAATCTCCTGTTATCTGGCAGACCAATGGAATTTAATTCTACATCTAATTTAGTTAGACCTGAATATAGTACAAATTGTGTTTGAGTTTGTGCCCCTTATTAACAATTTGCATGATTATTTAATTTCATTTTAAAGTGATCATACTAGTGTTATTTTGTTCCCATTTTACTCGATTTTTGTTTTGAAAAATTTGATACTTCTGCTGATTATTTTTCTAATTAGTTCCTATATGTTTGGTCATTTCAGGTGCAGCTCACAGTTTATTTACTTATGGTATATTGTGTATGCTGCTTTTAAAGAAAGCTATAACTAAGTCATGATATAGCAATGCTAGTTCCAGTGTTGTTGTTTTTTAATTAATAATTTTTATAGACCATATTATCTTCAGTGTGAACTTATTCAGTTATCTCTTTAATATAGAATTTCGAACCATATATTTCTAGTTTATTATTTATGTTAATTATCCAGAACATATTAATTTCAGTTATATTTTGAAAATATATTACTGAGTTGATTATGTTAATCCCAATTAGATCTTCTTCTGTTTATTTTGAGTTACTGGCATCATACTTGTTTAGGGCATGAGGGTTTTTGGCAATGTATTAAGTGCTTCGTTCCACATATTAGGTTCAACATGTTCATGTTTTAAACTATTTTGTATTGCTGTGCTATGTGGCATAGCATGCTTTTCATACTCCATCCCTTCCCTTAGTTGATATATGAAAGGTATTAAATTTGTATGCATATTGAGTATTTTTTCATATGGAATGTTGGTCAAAGGAGCCATTCAGTTTCTCTCTCCCTAGCTACTCACGAAACTACGTCATTCAACAAGAATATCACGTGTATTTTTCATAGAAAATATCGTTGTAACATAACACCTATTGTAGAGAAAGGAAAAGTGGTATTTCTACTTACAATTCAAGTGACTCCCCATGGATATAACATCACTTACTTTAAAGTGAGAGTGATCGCCAGTCACGTGAATTGTGGCTGCTTTGTTCTTACCGGTATATAATGTCATATTTTTAGCCGCGGCATAGTGGCTCATAGAACGGCTCTGAGTTTGTTTTTTGAAGTACAAACTTTTAATTCATAGCTCCGTCAGCTTTACATTTGAGATCTGATTACAGTTTTGGACTTAGGAGGTCAAACTCTTTTGATTGATGTATTTGCCCATGCCGAAGGTCTCATGGCTTAATTTACTCTAATCTTGTCTAACAGAATTTCAAGTTGTGTGTAGGCTGGTAGAGATCCTGATGAGTAATAAAATTGATTCGGATATATGTGCGCCCCACGCTTGGTATTGCTGGTGCACAAAAATATAGCTAATAAAAGGAAAAAAAAGTCTCATAAATTATTTACTCTAATCCTGCCTGAAAGAATTCCCTCTTGTTTTAGTCTAGAACAACAAGAATCTTACAGAAAAAGACACAAGCAGGGGAGGCACGACCTACTTGTTAATTTTAAAAGAAATAAGGAAACAATGCTCAAATACACTGTAATTATTATTTATAGTCTTACATATGCAATATCATAGTTTTTATTATTGGGTTAGGAAGATTAGAAAAACATATTTCCATTAAATGATAATGATAATGGCAAATTGAAGGCTGGCCTCCATGGGTAAACTCTATATACAGTGTAAAAGACACAAGTGGTAATTGACTAAACAATGTCATAGAGCAACCCAATTGTATTGGCCATGTCCATTAACACAGGGCTTCCAGTGTATTAGCACTCTAAAAACATGCACAAGCAATAGCCATGTCTTTGTTTGTGCATTGTCATTTCTGAAGTAATGACGTGTGAGGTACGAAATAACAGTTATACTCTGTAAGAGATAGGAAGTAGATTCACGAAAATATAATTCTAATTCATCACATAAATATCTTTGTATTTAATAGTATTAAGAGTAAAACTGAAATGTTTCTTTGCTGTCTTTTAACGTTTTATTTACTGTGTGCAGTGGATTTAGTAAGGCTTACAGAATGAGACACAGCTGTAAAAGTTGATGTTTCTTCTTTAAATGATATCACAGTTGAAAAACTAAAAATAATTAGTTAAGGAATGTTACTTGTTTTTGAATTTCGCCCAAAGCTACTTGAAGGCTATTTTAGTCAGCCCTTTCAAAATTAGAAGAGGTAGACTAGAGGGAAGGCAACTAGTTAACATCACCCACTGCTTACTCTTGGGCTACTCTTTTATCAACGAAACGTAAGATTGCCCATCACATTTTTATGTCCGGCTGAAATGGTGAGGATATTCGGTGACAGAATTAGAACTCGCAAATTGCGAATCAAGCGCCCTAACGACCAGATCATGCAGGCGTAAAGAATATTGTAGATTGCAAATACACTGGGAACACTAAGTAATTGTTAGTATTTAATTGATATTAACATTTTTCTTAAGTGTTTTCTGCAAAACAGCCATTATATCTCTGTGTCTGCTCAGTTTCTTGGGTCACCTGCCGCAACTAAAGGGATACTACAAGATTTATTTGTTGTAAATTGGGCAGCTGGGTTATTTAGAGACATTGATCAAGTTTGGAAAAAAATAAGATAAATTTTTAAATATTCAAGATAAATGTATTCCTTAGAGAACGAAAAGGGTGGCTGCAAGTATAAAACCAGCTTGGCTCACAAAAGCTATAAAGGATAAAATTAAAGAAATTAAATTGACTGGTAAGACAGGAGATCTAGAAGATTACAGAAGATCAAGAAAGTCGGTGAAACAGGAAATAAGGACATCAAAAATGTTGTACGAAAATAGTTGGCTGAAAATGTAAAAATTAACAGTAAGAATTTCTGTAAATACATTAAGGGTAAACAAAATGTTAGGATGAGGTAGGATCTTTGAGGGGTGATAAGGGAAGACTCTTATCTAATGATTATGAGATGGCTAAGTTATTAAATTCTGTTCTTTCTTCAGTTTTTACAAATGACGATTTAAGCAATATTCCTCATCTTTAATAGTCGATGAGTGGAAACAAGTTTGAACAAAATGATCACATTAATTCTGAGCTTGTTAATAACATAAATTGGGAAGTTTAAAGAACGATAAGATTCGTGGGCCAGATAATATTTCCCCAAGGGTTTTGAAGGAGGTTAAGGATTGGACACGTGAGCCACTTGCTACTAGTGAACACGTGCCAGAGAATGGGAAGCTTGCTAATGGTAGTCCTCTATTCAAGGGAGGTGGTAAAAATTGTCCCAGTAATTATAGGCCTATTAGTCTTACATCAGTTGTGGGAAACGTTTTGTAAAATCAGATAAAAGGTGCTTTACAAAGTCGTTTAACAAAGTTTAGAATTTTATTGAATAGTCAGCATGGTTTCATTAAAGGAAAATCTTGCCTTACAAATCTTTTGGAATTCTTTGAAATTCTGCTTATGTAGATGAAGGTAAGGGTGTAGATTTGGTGTATCTGGATTTTCAGAAAGCATTTGACAAGAAGTCACATTAAAGGCTTGTAAAATTATCTGTATAAGAGTGGGGGATAAATTAGCTAATTGGATAGAAGAGTTACTGAATAGAAGAAAATAAAGGGTTGTTATAAATGGAGTTCTGTCAAACTGGATAAATGTCACAAGTTGGGTACGTAAGACTCACTTAGGACCTTTACTTTTTTTGATATACATCAATAACATAGATGAAGGAATGATCAATAAGTTACTTAAATGTGCTAATTATATTAAGATCTTAGGGTTTTCTGGTTGTGAAAGGGATGTTACTGCTTTACAAAAGGATTCAGATAATTTAATGAATTGGGCAAATAAATGGCAGATGGGTTTTAATTATAATAAATGCAAAATAATGCATGTGGGTTATAATAAATTGAATGGGAATAACCTTACCAGTGTTATGAAAGAAAGGGGTCATCCAAGCAATGTACTATTGCCAGTGGTAGGGTAAATACGATTTTATGTTGTATCTACAAAAATACTGAATACAAGTCTAATGAGGTTATAATTTCATTCTATAGGTCAGTGGTTAGGCCACGTTTGGATTATTGTATTCAGTATTGGGCTTCTTACATTAGGAAGGACATTGAATTGTTGGAAAGGGTGCAGAGGATGGCTATTAGAATGGTGCCTGGAATGAAGGGGTTGTAATACGAGGAGAGGTTAAGATATGTGAAATTGTTTTATCTTGAACTCTTGAAAAAAGAAGCTAGAGGGGATCTGATTGAGGTGTTCAAGATTGTTAAGGGAATTGATAGTGTTGATGCATCAGTTTTTCATACTTAAAGGTGAGAATAGTAGGGCTACATGACACAAATGTCTTCAGCTAAGAGAGTTTCATTTTTTTTAGCAAGGTGGTTAGCCTTTGGAACAGGATGCTTTTGGAAGTTGTGGAGGCAGAAAACTTAAGTTAGTTTAAGAATAAGTTTGATAGTCCACCTCTTCACCAGTCAATATAATGTGGTATCAGTAAAAACATTATTAGTGTGGTATTCTTAGGTGTACTTATGTACCTAATAGGCAAGAATATTAACTGCAGAGAACAGGAGGAATGGCAGAAAATGCTATGTTTAATTTCACAGACTAACTGTATCGAAGATAGAGACCAAACACAATGTACAAGAAAGTGCAAAATTACTTTTATTGTTATTGATATACAAAAGTATACACAAAAGATGGGTTAAGTTTTAAAAATTAAAAATATTACAAGAAGAAAAAAATGGGAATTGGGTGTCATGAACAAATTACGTTTGGAAAAACTGGTTTCAGCACACGCATATTAGGATTATTTTTACCACTAATTGTGTTATCTTGAGATTCTCTTTTACAAGTTAGTTCATTTTTATGCACAATTTTTTATATGTATGTATCATATATATATAAATACATGTTAATAAATTGTTTAATATAGTTGAAACCAGTTATTTCTAATAATAATCATCGCAAGAGAAATATTGAAAATAAAACAAAAAAGCATGGTTCTTTTATAACAGGATTTTTTAAAAGATGCTAAAGCATTGATATTAAGTGATTCATCTATATTTTAACCTTTACTTTTACAGAGCTTCAGTGACAACTATTCTTGCTTCAATGGGTGGTGGATTGGTTGGAATGACCTTTAGGTAAACAAATCTTTATAATTGTGCGTCACATATTGCAGCATCCATTTTCTGTAAAATATAGAGTTTTTAGTAAGTATTATCCTTTTTTGCTTTTTGTGATGGAATTCTGTTTGAATTTTTGTAAACTTATGACTGTTTTGACAATGTTCAAATATAAAAGCATTTCTTTTTCTTGAAAAAAAAAGTCGTTTAAATACACTTAGTTTGCTTAGCCCCTTGTGGCTGCTGTATTAAATTTGACTTTAGAGCTCTTCTTGTGAAATGGATCGTACCTGATACAGTGGCTAGCATGACCCATTTCACAAGGCTTTGAATCAAAGGATCCGAGTCTCGAGAGTGATGCCACTGAAGAAGCTCTGTACTTTTAGCTTTTGGTGTGCAATAAAAGTAACAGTCTAACCCAATGTAAGGTCATTGGAGATATAGTTATAAAACAGGTTGGAAGGTGCTGAAGTAAATTAGTAAAAACTACTAGCCTAAGATACCTATGTCCAAAGCTTTATCTTCAATAGGAGGCATAGCAGTAACCTGAAGAAACTTCATGAAAAACGCATTTTATCATAAAACAATTCATGTGATTTACATGTTTGATCAGATATTATGGTTATAATATTGCAATTTATAAGGTGATGTGCTAATGTTTTTAATGTCAAACTCATTATCAATGACTAACATTGGGATATAAACGTTACATGTTTGTTTATTTTTTAATTTAGCGCAAAGCTACTCGAGGGTTATGTGCACTAGCTGTCACTAATTTAACATCACCCACCATCAACTCATGGGCTACTCTTTTACCAATGAATAATGGAATCAACCATCATACTGTTACGTCTCTGGTCGTTTGTTAATTTCCGGTATAAATTCTTCCTGAGGAACTTCAAGTCCTTTCTTAAATAAAACTATTTTCTTTCTTTCTCAATACAACTTTGCAATACACAGTCACTTTAAGTTAAACACACGCTATAATTCACAACGATTCACGCACTTTACTTACGGTCACGTGACTCAATTATCTGTCTATCTGCAATTATCTCTCCGCTTTATTTGCCGGGCTTATATACTAAAAAAGAGGGTGTCTAGCAAACATTCGTGAGGTTGCCCACTAAGTCACGATCCTTCTAGAGACTCCAGGGTCGCGTGACTTCCGCTGTCGCAACACTGCCCCTTCTTTAGTATTGTTAGGGATGAACAATCGCCACTTACATTAAACCAATAGATAATTAACAATAACTTGATTAAATGTACAGAATTTACAAACACAAAATTAAAATTCAACAAAGTCTCTTAATTTTATGGGACGTATCTTCTTCCATACTGGTCTCTGTCTCATTGGCTTCTGCTTCACATGGGGTTCATCTACTCTATCAGGAAATGTCCCATTATCGGTAACAGCCACATCAGTGGTAGTAACTTCATCAACGGCTT
>NW_013667728.1:201660-203047 GCF_000517525.1 Limulus polyphemus
AAAGACTAGAGTTACCAGGAAAAATCAAGATCCTTCGAGAATCTCATGACGTGTTAAAATAGTCACGTGACTTCCGCTGTCGTAACACTGCCCCTTCCTTAGTATTGTTCATCCCAAACAATAGCCACTTACATTAAACCAATAGATAATTAACAATAACTTGATTAAATGTACAGAATATACAAACACAAAATTAAAATTCAACAAAGTCTCTTAATTTTATGGGACGTATCTTCTTCCATACTGGTCTCTGTCTCGTTGGCTTCTGCTTCACGTGGGGTTCATCTGATCCATCAGGAAATGTCCTATTATCGGTAACAGTCACATCAGTGGTAGTAACTTCATGAAGGGCTTCAATGTTTCCCTTCTCAAAACCGGGTAGAGTTTCTTCTTCGACAGTGACTTTTTCAGGTGACACGTCTTCAGCAGCGTCATTTGTTCCATACTTCATTTTGTTCCAACTGAAATGTTCTGGACTATGATAATGCTAAAGCCTGTTGGCATGCACCGCCTTTGGCTTCCCTCGCCGACCACATTTTATTCAGAAAGGGACGTCTGAGAGACAATCCACTATGTCATATGGGCCTTCCCATGGAGAAGACAACTTAGGAGACTTCCCTTTGGTCTTCCTGGGATTATACAACCATACCTTGTCTCCTGGTACAAAGCTGACTTCAGTAGATCTCTTATCCTAACATAACTTCATGGAATCAGCAGACGTTTTCAAGTTTGAATGCACTTGATGGTGAATATTATCCATCCTTTCAGATAACACTTTCACGAAATCTGGCACATTTTCAGGCAACTCTTCGTAAGGTGGGCGTCCTGTTATCAGATCCACTGGCAACCGAAGCTCCTGACCAAACATCAACTTTGCTGGAGTGTATCCAGTTGTTTCATGCTCTGCTGTTCTGTAGGCCATCAACATTGGAGGGAGTAAGACATCCCAGTCATCTTGGTGGCTATTACAAAACTTTGCCAATTCCTGTCCTAGTGTCCAGTTGTACTTTTCTACCATTCCATCGGTCTGTGGGTGAAGTGGCGTTGTCCTGGGTCTTTCGGATGCCAAACAACTTGCAGCATTCTTGGAACACCGCTGATTACGGCCTTGATCCGAATGCAGTTCGTATGGCATGCCAAACCTGAAGAAGAAATCACTAATAGCGGAAGCTGCAGTTGTAGCTTCCTGATTTGGTATTGCACATGCCTCTGGTCACTTGCTGAAATAATCCATCCCCAGACAAATGTACCTGTTTCCAGCACGAGTTTGGGGCAAAGGACCAGCAACGTCAATGGCTACTCTTTCCATTGGTGTGCCAATTTGATATAATTTTATTTGAGCACGTCCCTTATGCTTGGGTACCCTTTTAGCACAACATGTACTGCA
>NW_013667728.1:204017-209069 GCF_000517525.1 Limulus polyphemus
CCAACCTGAAGAGCCTGTGATGATCACAAATGGACTATACTATTCTTATAGAGGTCAGTTAAATGTTCTGGGAGGGGATGTCCTTTCTTTATGGTTGTATTTCATGCCTTAACATTGACTAATTTCCTCCTGGCACACACCCAACAATGTCCCTTCCTTAAATGTCTGCTCATATTTAGAGAAATTAGGCACTGTTATGGGTAGTAGTTGATGACCTGCCACAAGTGACCTTCCAATCTTCACGTCCGCTGGCCTGGATGGGTCTTCGACTGTCTCCACAAGCATCTGGCTTCCTTAGGGATGTTCTTTTATTCTACCCCAAATTATCTTCTCTGACATAGGGGGGTATTGTAGTTGACTTAAGTTCTGTGACATGCAAATCAACAGAAGCAGCAACACTTACTGGAATTTGGCCTTTGTTGTTCCCAAACGTCATTTTTATAGAAGTTAACTACACACTTCCTCGGTAGTAAGTAGTCCAAGCCTAATATGCATTGGTCTTCAATGTCAGCCAAGTATAATTTGTGTCTGTCCTTTAGGCCCATGAGCTCAATAGTTACCCACACCAGACCCCACAATTTTGCTTAGTGTCCTGTCACACCACAGAGCTTCTGCATGGCTTCTGGTACTAGCACCTTGATACTCACAAGGGTTTGCTGAGATGCAGTAACTTTTGCACTTTTGGCCATCCAGCTTTCTTATCACGTAGACACTATGTGTGCCTACCATTTTACACTTAGCTGTTGGGACCAGCGCCAACCATTACTGGTTTCCTGAAGCTGACGTATTGGTAGTATTCTTCTTACACTGGCTCCTCATATGTCCCTGCACTTCACAGTTCCAACAATATTTCTGGGTAGCAGAAAATGTGACTTTCCTGCCATGGCATCTTCCCTTTGTTGAAGTTGCTGGCATTGAGCTCTCTTGTGCCCAGGTTTGTTATAGTACCAGCAAAGTCCCTCAAACCTCTCTAAAAGCTGCCCTGGCCTTGAATCCTGATGACTGTACCAGCCTTGGTACCTCTGTACTGGACTTAAAGTAGGATTCGAATTCAAGAGCTCTGGCCATTACATCCTGCATAGTAGAGGGGTGTGCTTGTTTTACTTTTATCTTCAGTTGTGGACTGTTCAAGGCATCTACAAACCGATCCTTCAGCAACAGCTTGAGGACATCAGGTTGTGCAGTTGGGTAGGCCTTGTGTGCAGTACTTTCCAAATCCTGTGCTAGCTCTTGCAAGCTCTCCCCTTTAGCACGGACTCTCATCCTAAACCTAGCCCTGTAGACTTTGGACTGATTTTGAGTTCCATATCTGATTTCTAGAGCAGCTACTAGTGCTCTATAATTGTGCCTGTCGTCTGCTGACAACAGTCCAAGTATTTCCAGTGGTTGTCCCTTCAAGCTCTTTGCCAGATACACTGCTTTCTGCTCCTCTGTCCATCCATTCATTTCTCCTAGGAGCTCTAATTGTGCTCTATATGCTCCCCATGGTGCCTTCCCATCGAATTCCTGTGGCTTCCTTCGTACTAGATCACCCCTATTGCTGGCATTCATGTCTGGGATGTGACTTTTCACAGGACTGAAGATGTCTGCATTAGAGTTTAGCTGCAGGGTCTGGAAGGGGCTTCCCGTTGTCTGGGGCTGATTAGGTCAATGGCTAATATATCCTCCTTGTGTAAAAGACAGTAAATCGTCATTTAATGTATTTAATTCACTTTGAAATTTACTCATGTTTTCCATTTGTGTATGCTGGCTTTCTCTCAACTGTTGGAGACTTTCTTCTTGTTTATTTTCTTTCTCCTCCAACCACTGCTTTAGCCTCTCTTCTTGTTTCTTTTCTTTTTCTTCCAACAACTGCTGTAATCTCTCTTGTTTATTTTGCAGTTCGAGCTGCCACTGTTGCAGGTTTTCTTGCCACTGCTGTTGTCTCTCTTCCTGTTTTTTTTTTCTCATTCTTCTTGTTTCTTTTCTTTTTCTTCCAACAACTGCCGTAATCTCTCTTCTTGTTTCTATTCTCGTTCTTCTTGTTTTTTCTTTTTCTTCCAACAACTGCTGTAATCTCTCTTCTTGTTTCTTTTCTCGTTCTTCTTGTTTCTTTTGCTGTTCTTGTATTGCTGCCATCAGATCTGCTAAGTCGTAGTTTGATTTGGCACTTCTCGTTTCCATCTTTTTTTCTTTTCTTTCTTTATCTGTCCCACTCTCTGACACCAATTTGTTACATCTCTGGTCGTTTGTTAATTTCCAGTATAAATTCTTCTCGAGGAACTTCAGCGACACAGTTAAATAAATAATAAATAAATAAATAAAACTAGTTTATTCTTTCTCAATACAACTTTGCAATACACAGAATGTCCACAATCTCTTTAACTTAAACACACGTTATAATTCACAACGATTCACGCATTTTACTTACGGTCACTTGACTCAACTATCTGTCTATCTGCAATTATCTGTCTATCTGCAATTATCTCTCATCTTTATTTGCCGGGCTTATATACTAAAATAGACGGCGCCTAGAAAAGACTAGAGTTGCCAGGAAAAGTCAAGATCCTTCGAGAATATCATGACTAGTTATTAGCATCACGTGACTTCCGCTGTCGTAACAATATTATAATGCCCCCAAAGCTGTAAGGGCAAGCATACACAGTAAGGGTGATTTGAGGCTGATACCCGCAGATTTTACACGTTGTGACTGCATTTATTAAAAATATATTACTAGGGCCAGATTGATGAACAGTCTAACCAAATTATATCTTGAGACCCCAAAAAAGTTGAGGCCCCCTAATTCTGTTTTCTGATCGTTTCAAGAATAGACCAGTTTCAAGTTACTATGTATAAAAGAAAGATAAAATATAACGTTTTTCTTTTAAAATATATATATATTGCATATGAATAAATATTTTGTGCTGTTTCTGTACTCTTTTTATTTGTCCAATTGAAATGTTCAATATGAAAATACTATTTGTACATCTATTTGTACATGATGAATATGGCCCTATATATATATTTATAATCAATATTTATATTTATTGTAATGCTAATACACATTTTAAAGATCAAGTACATTGAGATACTAACTGTCTTGGCAACTTTCTTTTTTAAAAGTTTTGTTGAACTTTAAACCTCAGTCATATTATACACTGGTGTAAAGTAAAATGTTCGTTCTCTCTCTAAACTGTTTTGGCAAATCAGTATAAGTGGTAAGGGTGAGAGCCTGGAAGCACGTGCTGATTTAATGTCTCAAGGGGGCAGAGTTAGAGACAATGACGTCATAATACAAGAAGGCGCATTGGTATCATAATCGTGCAGACAGTTCAAGAGCAAATCATCAGAGCGTGATCTAGAACAACAATACATTAACTTTATAGTAACAATTAAAGTTTTAAAATTAATAATTCAATCTAATTTGTTTATATATATTTAATTGTGTACATCTTGCAAAGGCAGATGGTGTTTCTACAAACAATAGGCGAATGGTAGTACTTGGAAAATTGTGTTACTAAGTTAGTGCTACTACAGTGGATAGTGTCTCAATAAACGGATAGATCAATGGGATGATGAACTCATCATAGGGTGTCTTAAAATGTGTTTACATCAACAACATTGTAGTCTAGATTTAAGTATGTGTCCTGAAAGTTACAAGTAAAACCTCTACTTCAATGAGACAACTATTACAACACCGTTACATATGTAAACTTTTATCGTACATTATTATCCATTATTTGAATGAGGTAAAAATTAAATCCAATGATTTAATTTTCATACCCTTGCAGTTATTTGTCTGGAAATGTATAATTTTTTATAAATATTGAATGAGACAGTTAGCCAATTGTATATTAAGTATTGAGTTATTATGCATTTAATGTAATATTTATTGTTTTAATTTCTATATATAATTTGCAAAACACTTTTTGCATTTCCTGAATTTTATATGTAAAACACTTAATGCTAATTCTTTTCTGTAATGATTATATTGTATAACATCTATTTGCCTTGAAAAGAATGCTTATTTAAATCTTATGTTTAGCATTATAAGTTGATTTGTTACACTAAAGTTTAAAGGATTTATGTAAATAGTTATGTTTAACTATAACTATTCTTACCTTTTTGTTGATATTTTCATAACTCTTTGTCTAGAGCTTGATTCTTGCTAGTTTGCATCTTTATGCACAACACTTTGTAATTTTGGAATACAACTTATGAACAAACTTTATTTAAGCAGATATCAAAACGTCTGCAATGATTATCTTGCACAGATTTTTAACTCTCACTAATACTGTCTGAGAGGTTCAACTCAAATGGCATGGATAAACATTGATAGTTAGCAAATACAAAGGGCAGGAAAGGTCGGTACACTGCTGACATATCCCAGCTGATAGCAAGTTTTGAAAGCTTGAGCAAGCAATATGTTCCTATCTATAAAACTGACAAATAAATCAGAAATTCTATGTCCTTATCTTTCAAAACTTCACTTTATGCACACAATAATGTTTAAGCTTATTAGTTCACCAAAGCATCAAATATATTTTTCACAAATTTACATTGTTTATAATTGAAAAAGAGTTCACAATCATAATCTTAAAAGGATTTTAAATTTTAAATAAAGTGATTATTCTTTCACATTTTATAAATCCAAATAATTTACTGTTTATGATTAAAATGCCAATGTAAAATCACAGACTTGACAAACATACTGAAACATTTTTACAAAACTTCAAGATAACTACTATACTATAAACATCATAGCTTATAATATACTGGATTAGCTTTCATACAAATTTTTCTACATTGTGCCCATATCACTATTTCAGTTTTATTTTTCATTTTTGTAACATTATGTGAAAAAAGCACTAAATTTATCATAAGACATTTTATCATATTGTTGCATCAGCGAGGTCACGTGACTAGTATCACGCCACTTCTTCTCTCGAACCTTCGTGAATTATCGGGAGATTACTAGATTGGGGGTAGTCTGGTATATATAAGATGGTCACAACGTGACGGGGACAGTGTAGTGAGTAATTGAACTGCAGTCGGAGAGTGTGTAATTGAACT
>NW_013667729.1:0-4229 GCF_000517525.1 Limulus polyphemus
GTTTTGTATTGAACAAAATGGTTATGCGGCCCGCGCTCGTCATTCTCTCAGTTATCTGGCCCGCTGTGAAAAAAGTTTGGTGACCCCTGATCTACACAAACGAGTGAATGATATAAAACTATGCTCTTGGTCTCCCCGGTGGGTCAGTGGTAAATTTACGAACATGCAACGCTAAAGTCTGAGATTCGACCCCTCCCTCTCCCCTGGTGGACAGAGCGCAAATAACACATTGTGTAGCTTTGCGCTAAAACTAAATTATTATTTTTAACCTTCCATCAAATGGAAGCACAGGAATATTGTCCAGTTGTATTTATTTTTAAAAATTAACATATTTCAGTAGGTACTGCCAACTGAAATTTCACTCAAAATGAAATTCAATGACAGATAAAATCATTGATCAGCGTCCATACCAGTATTTTAAGCTCAGTGGCATTTAAAAAAAAATCTGTACTCCCATCGAGCACAGGGCGCCCAAATACAGGGTGTCAAAATAAATTAAGTATTGTTAATATTATTTTACTCTATGTTTATGAAACCAATTGTCTAAACTTATTATTTCTATTTCTTATGCTTACTAGTGCTCATTTAGCACACTTTTAGGTTGATGGCCTAGTGTGCTATGAAGGCACACTAAGTGATCTCTACCCTCTTATTTAATATTTGTGTCAAAATTCCTCTACATGTTATATATGCATTCTTGACATAGAATTTCATTCAAGGGAACCGACAAGTTCTTCTCATTCTAGTTACCTACTTAACTGAGACATTCAACTAGGGTGTTACATGCACTTTTTTCACGGGAAAAGCTCTTGTAAAGTATACCATACTATATAGAAATAAAAAGTGATCTTTTTTCAGAAGTAAGTCAGCTGATGCCTTAAGGATATATTCCTCATTTAGTAGTAAGAGTGACAATCAGTCACAAGAATAGCATCTGTCTTCTGAGAAGAATGACATTATTGTTATTAGAAAAGATTGATATCGATTAAGATTTTAAATATTAAGATTTAAGAGATGGATGGTTAATACAGATCTAAGTTGAGTTAATTAACATTTAAGACTAAGATCCAATTCACAGACAGGTTTAAAATTTAATAGATTGACTGATTTTAACATACAGGTTGATTTACTAGCCTTCTACACATCTTTTTGAGCATTGATTATTGTTGTTTTGTGCAAAGGAGCAAGATGGCTATCTGCGCTAGCTGTCCCTAAGCTAATAGCAGAGAAATAATAAAGGGAAGGCATCACCACCCACCCACAACTCTTGGGCTACTCTTTTACCACTGAATAGTGGGATTGACTGTCACATTATAACGCTCCCACGGTTGAATGGGCGTGCATGCTTGGTGGGATGAGGATTTGAACCCGCGACACACAGATTGCGAGACGAGTGCAACAATCACCTGGCCATGCAGGGCCGATTATTGTTTGTCTGGATAAAAATTGTTTCACTGTGTTTAACTTGCGTCCAATCTCTTTCTTTGCTTTAAACTCAGTCGAGGTAGGAGAATTTAGATTTTTGCTTTGCCAAATGTTTTCTGGTAAGCTTCCTGTTATTCTGCATTTCATAACTAATTACTCCAAGGGATATTATCAGTGAACCTGGAAATGTCATACTGGCAAATACAAAACAGCAAAGGTCTTGTTTAAACTTTTTGGTTTGCTGTAACAAATTTCTGAGGTTTAGCTGCAATTATAATTTACCCTTACATGATGTATTTCTTTCCATAGTTTGTATAAGTGATTGACAAAAACAATGAAACATGACATTGTTATTCTTTCAACTCAAAAGTGGAAAGTCCCATGCCACTCATAAGTTTACAAATTTGGCAAAACTTTTCCCTTTAAAGTATTTTAAATATTTTCTTCAAGAATCTTATTAACGTCAAGGTATAAACTTCTTGAAAGTGGTCAGCTCGTAAATCTTAAAACATTGGTAATTCTTAATGAAATTCTACTTAGTTACTTTCAATGAAAGACATTCACCATTAAAGCAGTTCAAAATACCTTGTGTAAGCTTAACTTCTGAATCTGAAACAATAGCTACAGAAGCTATGGCTAGTTTAAAGTAGGGAGAGTATTTTGGACTTGCCCACCAAATGGTGATAAGATCTTCATCTTTGTATTGGTACTGTCACTCATTAAATGAAGTTAGTTGTCTATAATTATAGCTCAGGCATTGGAAACTTAGGGATGTAACTATTGGAGAATCTGTCACCCTTACCCTTCTAGTTTTAAATGTACAACGGGTGAATTATAGTTCTGTAGAAAATAGAAAGACTATCCAGAAATGACCAAATTGTCCCAAGAACAGTGGGTTACATGTGCACAAGTTGAAAAGATTGAGGGCTTCCAAGCATACAAGTGGTGTCCCATGGTTTGTTGTAGACGCAGTATAACGTAACATTGCCATTTGCTGCAATGTTACAATTAAGGCATGAAACATGCTGTTGTCCTTGTCTACCAATCACGCTGCATGTGCCAAAGCAATTACCTGTCGAAGGATTAGTGCTGATGTGTAATAATGAATTTTTGACTTATCATCTTCCAGTTAAAGTTATCATTGCCATGGTAACAGAGCTTGAGATAATGCAGAGTAACCAAGTAATTGGGTCAGTGCAGCTTCATCACATATGAAGGCAAAAGTATGGCTTTAATTTTAAGTATCTTAAGTTATAAGGTGTGGTATATGTTATCAATATGAACTCAATACAGAAACAGGAACTCCGTAAATTTTTGATGGAGTTTACTTATATGCCTTTGTAGAGTCAGACGACCATTAAGGTAAAACTATGATAACACTTCATCATAAAGATGCAGGTAATGAATGTATGATAAAACAACTTCTATGCAGGCTTACTTTGAAAATATTGGATGTTGTCAGTGCTTAAATAGAGTGAATATAAATGGGAAGCATATTTCAACTTTCAGAGATGCTTAGTCATCTCCAGTCATGATTGCAAGAAAGAAAGGTTGAAATGGAAGGCAAATGTGGTAACACACACTGATGTCTTTCTGGCTACTGATAAGTAAAACTGGATGATAAAAGTAGGTAATTCTACTATCAGCACTGTGTATAGACTGTACAAATTCCATGTTATGTTACTAAGCTTGGATAGTGCACTTGATATTTTTAGGGCTTACACTGGAGGACTGTAATGGGAGAGATTTCTCATGTATGTGAATAACATTTTGGCTTTCATTTACCTATTTCATGATGACATTAAGAATGATGTTTTAGTTTACCAAAGACCTAGGCTTAAAGCTGAAACTATGGATATATGTGTTTATATGAACAGAAGTGAAGTTTCCTGGTTCTATTGTAGGAGGACAGAGCGTTCCTCAATTGTGGAAAGATCACAGTGGTCAAGAACAGGTTCCGAGCTGAAACCAAATGAAAAGTCTACAGCTTTCTAGATTTTGTATGCAGTTGTGGCCATTTTCCCCCCATAAAACCAAGAAATGTTTGCGTTTTCTAAAACTAATTATGAAATTTCTTTAAGTGACCATTAAAAAAATGAACAAATTCCAACTCTTAAAGCTTGTTTTGGTGGAGGCTTTGAATTATCTCTATTAAGATTGCCTTTTCATTCTGGATACTGATACCAGTAATAGTTGAATTGTTAGAGGTGATAATGCTATGGAACAATCATCAAATTGCCTATGGGAAGCATATACTAACATCAACAGACCATAAAGATGATTCTTCAGGAAATTTTATGATATTCTGCAGTAGGAACAGTGAGAATAGCAGAGAGAAGGGGTTATTTTGTGTGTATATATGATTGAAGCATTGTTTCAAAAGTTCTTAAAAATATAATTCTTGAAAGAAAAGTGAGAGAGAGAGATGCTTTGTTCTTGCATTAGCAAACTTTGCTGGGTAAGTCTCTCCTTGTCATGTAAAGTGTCACATTGCTTTCAGTTTCAATACTTGCTTAAGAATTCCGTAATGTTAATGATAAGACCATAATTAAGCCTAATGTAAAGTTTAAAACGTTTTAAGGTTAAAAGTATTATGTTCTTGATTTTAGAAAAATCTGCTTTCAACAAGCAAGAATAATGAAATGAAAGAATAACTGAAAAGCTATTCTAAATGTGATAAAAGCTTTCTTGAAGCCCTGAGAAAGTTCTATTATTTAGGTTAAATATGGCGAAACAGGGGTACATATTGTTACGTCTCCGTTTGTTAATTGATTTTTCCGTAACTTCGTTCCGACGAAATTTTA
>NW_013667729.1:5224-28617 GCF_000517525.1 Limulus polyphemus
TCATTACCTCTCTTCTTTTATATACCAGCGTACCCTATTTCTAGTAAGAACTTGAACATTCGCCAAAGTACATGATAGTTCTAGAAACGTTGCGTCACGGTGGTCATGTGACTCGCTGACGCAACAATATTTTCCAAAACATTGCATATCAAGTAACCATAAACCGAATAGAAAAACTGGTGTAATATTCTCAGGTTTACTGATTAACCTTACAGAAAAGGTTTCTAATCATAAATAAGCAAATGGTAAGAAACATATCACAGAATCAAAAGTAAAAATTAGAGTTGACTTAGTTAAAGAAAAAAGATTGAATGCAATGTTGAACAAAATAAAATTGATCTTTATTCAAAGCAAAACAACAAGTCAAAAGATAAGTGCATAAAAAGTCTGAATCACTTCTAGATAACAGAAAGGTTTGAATTTTCAATTTATTATGAAAATAGTCTGTTTCTTATAGGCTGAGAAAGTATAACCTTGTGATACATCCAGGTGAAACCGAATTAGCTTTTGAGCTATATTGTATAGATTTGCTACATAACAGGTGACTAGCTCAGGATATTAATTACAGAAAAGTACTAAATCTCTTATTAATTGAGTCAATGTAAAATGAGGTAATGAGACTGGACACGAAGTATAATACAAAATTAACAACTTTTATTTGAACATTAAGCACAAACACAATATGTGTACTTGACATTACTTACAAAGAATGATTACCATTACTGAATCCTTTATATTCAACTTGTTTGTTTGTAGTTATGCACAAAGCTACACAATGGGCTATCTGTGCTCTGCCCACCATAGGTATCAAAACCCGGTTTCTAGTGTTGTAAGTCCGCAGACATACCGCTGTGCTACTAGGGGGCATATATTCAACTATTCAAGCTGAAGCTATGACCAAGAGTGTACTGATCAAATGATGTTCCAGACCAGACTGATCAAATGTAATGTTTTTAGCACATAAGAAACTTTGCATTTACCCTGGACAACTAGTGCTACTAATGGACTGTTCATTCTCATTACTATATAGATGGTACCATAACCTTTAGACATTACCTGAATAACACTGTTGATACCCTTACACAAAATGTTGTATTGAGCAATATCCATCCTGGACAGTATCAGGTATTATCCATTCCAAGAACAACAAAGGAACAAAAGTAGTTTAAAACAAAAGCAAGTTAATGGCTTTTTCAACTAAGTATTATGTGAAACCTGTACTATAATTGTACCGATATACAGAAACCCATGGTATTTGCAAATACCACAACATTATACATGGAAAAACAATAACATTACCCCTCTCATATTGCAGGTGCTTACAATATCACTAGTCATCCCATTGGTGAAAATATGGAAGAAATAGTATCTAGATACTCGATATAACTAGATAGCATAATTATATTTCTTGATTATTTTTCTGGCCGATATGTTTCGTTGTTTGATGCAGTGTTTCAGTGACACAAATAATGATAAGAACAATATAATCATTTAGAATAATTAAGTAGGCTTGTCAAAAGCTACTCTGAATTCCATGTAGTGATTGGCTAACCTACAATAAGATTAGAAAATATTTATGCAGTTCAATGACTGACTTATTGTTCAGATAATAATCACTTTAAATAATGTTCAAGAAATACAAGATTTTTAGTTCAGTATAAATTTTGAATTTTTGTTTACTTGTTGTAGTACATAGCTAAATAATGGGCTATCTGCACTATGTACACCATGGGGAATGAGCTCCAAGTTTTAGTGTTGTAATTCTGCAAGATTACTGCTGACCCATTGTAGGATATTTTGGGGTTACCTAACCACATCAAGGGCTAGAGATTTTAGAGTTAATTCATTTGAACCATTACAATTTTGGTTTAAATAGTTTGGATTATGGTCAGGGCATACAAGTCATGCACCGCACGGCCAATCAGAAAACTAAAAATTCATTTCATTTCACAACAATTTAGAATCATTTTTCCATTTACACAGTGTTAACTCTACACGATGGGAAATATTTCTGTGGCCAACGTGCTTAAATACTAAAAATGCTGAATACTGAACATTAAACAAGAATACCAACATTAAATAGGCACATTAAAAGTTTTGATTCCCTTGGAATTACAACTTTATTTCCATTCATTGATTGTCAGCAATACACACGTTAAATAGATTTATTGCAAAGGAATGTGAATTTAACATCACATAACATTTTACTTAATACAAATTGTTGATTACTCAAAACATACCACTGCATTAGATCACAATTTTAAACTGGGTACAAATAACATGAATCATATTGTGTTTCCCATTTTTTACAGCACTCAGCAGAAGTGTCACTAGGCACTGGTACATGGGGCGTGTGCCTTGATTCTATTTAACAGTGCCCAAAATTTCCAGTTGGTGTCTTGAAATATCAGAATAGAAAACCATGATCGATATCATAGTGAAATGCCAGAAATTCCCATGCCTGTGGGTTCAAGCTCCTGAAATATCAGAATAGAAAACCATGATCGATATCATACTGAAATGCCATAAATTCCCATGCCTGTGGGTTCAAGCTCTTGAAATATCAGAATAGAAAACCATGATCGATATCATAGTGAAATGCCAGAAATTCCCGACCCATGGCCCAAGGCTCTTGAAAGATCAGAATAGAAAACAATGATCGATATCACACTGAAATGCCAAAAATTCCCATGCCTATGGGCCCAAACCCCGAATCTTTTAAGCACCTAGCAATGCTTCTGGTGCTCAGAAATCAAAGAGGTACACTTACCCAGATTTAATATTAAAAAGTGTGTATGCTTAACAGTTTATTTGTAGTGAATTTTTATGTTAAGCTATGACTATACCTAAATAAAATGTTACAACTCTCAGAGAACCTGAACCATTAAGTGCTTTTTAGTTAATCTTATCGTTAATAAATCTGTGTAATAATGACTTTTTCAAGTTTTTATTCAATCTCCAACTCTCAAAATTTCTGTTGAGCAATTTCAATATCATATCAACATGGATGTTCAAAATAAATATTTTCAGAATCAGAGACTACATAAAAGAAGAAGAAAAAAGCTTGAAAAAAGTCATTATTGCTCAGAATATCAGGTGTTCTAGAAAATTTTGAAATATCCCCCCCCCCCAAATAAAGACAATAATAAAACATTAATTACATTTAACTGGCTTAACTCTTTCATAAAAATGTATAAACTGTGGGCTAGAACACAAAATGAAGCACTTACAAATAAACCAAACAGTTCTTATAATTTAATTCTCTAAAAGGAAAATTGTTAAAACCATTCAAGCTGGACTTTTATAGTAGGTAGCTTTGCACGTTCCTCAAATACGTTAATTAATTATTTTTTATAGAATAATTAAAACAAAAATATTATACAAATATACTCCTCACTATTACATATATGTTGGAAAAGTTTGATAAAGTGCATTCATAGATGTTATAACAAGATGTGATTACCTGTATATCTTAATCCATTTTTTTTACATCAGTATCAAAGACTAATAAATGACTGTATATATCAGCTTGGTCTTGTCACTTACTTAACATTTTAATCCACTGTAACTGTAATTATCTCAGTGATTTCATTCATAAAGTAACATGAACAGGCTTTTCTCATTTAATCTTTTTGTGAAATTTAAGTGAAAGAACTTGCACAAGACATAAAGTCCAAAGCAGAGCTGAAAAAAGAAATACAGCTCGCAAAGCCATGACGAACACATAATATGAGCTTTCTTCGGAAGGTAAGAAATAGAGGTCCACAGTATAGTACAAGAGACAGCGAGCAAATTCCACTAATGGTGCCCAATGCCTATAAATACATGTAAAAGATACAAAAATTATAAATTCTGTTACATTATATAATCATAATAAGAATAACCTTAGTTCAATTACAAGTAAATAACCCTCTTTGTATTATTTTAAAATAACACACAATATTAGCTTTAGGATGATAATTAATGAAACATTTAAAATATTTGTTCCTACTCTTAAGTAGTAACTTATTTTCATAATATCTGTTATTAGTAAATTATACTCATAAACTGACAAAAACAGGACTCTTATTTTTTATATATTTTACAATATCTAAATTTATGAATAACTTTTTTTACATCTAAAACAACTTTAAATTTGTGTTTGTTCATAAGTTTATTCTGATATAAATTGATTCTATTCATTAATGCAAGAGTTTTTGCTTAGTTAATTGTAATAAAAATTAAATCTCTCTTTCAAATTCAAGTCAAGTAAATAATTATTTTATCTTAGGCTTAAGAAGTGTATTTGTTGCATTGTTGTTGTTTTTATGGATTTACTTGACTTCTGTTTCACTTCTGCTGAAAAAATTGACATGTAGCCTAAAATGTCATCTCATGCCAATAAAAAAAAAGTTAAGAGAAGGGGGAGAATAAAATAATGCAGTATTAATTTAAATCAACATATTTAAGTACAATTAAATATACTTTACATACTGGAAAATTATTCAGACATCTTTAAATAAAGTGAGTATGAATTATAAAATATGATACAATTTCAAAATAACTCAAACACCAAATCTTATGAAATAATCAGGAATTATATTTAATGAAATTAATTAAAACATTTGAATAATTTTTTTCAGTATATATAACAATGGAATACAAAAGAACTGTGACAGTTCTTGAACTTGTGTAGGGAAGAATATGTAGTAATTTGAAAAAATATTGATGATTTTTTATTAGGGGAGAAATTGTTTGGCAGTTGACAGATACTTATAAACTAATTAAAAATGCCACGTAATTGAATTTGGTGTTTTTTTTGTTTTGTATGGTGTTTCTCACACCACCAAATTCTGTTGGAGGTGAGTAACCGGAAGTAGGACTGGCATTCTAGTTCAGACACCGGGTGAGCATGTTTCGGTGTGATGGGGATTCGAACCCGCGACCCTCAGATTGCGAGTCGAGCACCCTAACCACCTGGCCATGCCGGGCTTAATTTGGTGGTAAGAATGTTAAACCTGAAAAGTTCTGTCTTTGCTTTTGAACTGTCTTTTTAATGGTGATAGTTTACTTACATATTTCACCTAATACTTCTTCTCTTGTCTTAAAATTCCTTGTTGAAAAAAATAAATTATTAACACTAAAATCAAATATGTGGTATAAGTCATTTAACACATAAAACATATTATTTAAAAACAAAATAGTGTGCGTTAGATTTTTCATGACTAAAATCTCTTTATATTGATTTAACCTATGTTCATATATAACAATTAACTTCTTATACTGTTTGAAAGGTGCCTACTTCTTGTCCATGATGGATCCAAAAGATGTCAGAGAGAGCATGCAGTACATTAATCCGCATATCACTGTCAGCTGATTGAAGCTCTGATTTAATAAGAAAATAAGATTTATTTTTCTAACTAGACAAATAAATGCAATATTAATATATAAAATTATTATTACAATTCAATAACCTATTCCTAAAGACACAATATGTATGTATATAAATAAAATTGTATTCCTGTGAACTTCAGCAGTACATTATAAACAATTTAATCTCTCACACAAAAAAACAAAAGTACAGTTCAATTCTTAAAAAAGCATCATTTTTATAATCATAAGATTACTTTTAAAGTGTGTGTATGTTGAAAAAGACATTCTTAACATGCTCATTATACTGGCAATAAAGGTTGCAAGCACTGTATTAAATATCTACATGCAACACAGTCACTGTTCCTTTTTCATTGGGATTTGCACACTTTCCATATTATAAAAAATGCCACCAGATTGTTCATACAGAGATTACGTAAGCTTGCCTAAGAACTACTGTATTTATTGAATAGCAAGGTATTTCTATTGGGTTCAAAAATCAGTGAAATTAATATACATATAGTAAATTAATTCATTCTACATAAATTATTCTAAAAAATATGATGGTGGAAAAGTGTTTATACAAACCTTTTTAAACTGTAACTTGTCACTTAATTATTTGTTAACTACACAAGAATATAATCACAGACCTTTACGTAACAACTTTGAATAAGATAAGTTTGTGTGGAAGTTTGTCATAAGCTGCACCTTTTTAAACTGTAACTTGTCACTTAATTATTTGTTAACTACACAAGAATATAATCACAGACCTTTACGTAACAACTTTGAATAAGCAAACTTCCACACAAACTTATGGTCTGTGATTATATTCTTGTGTAGTTAACAAATAATTAAGTGACAAGTTACAGTTTAAAAAGGTGCAGCTTATGGAGAAAAAAAACAAAATATTGTATTTTACCATCTTTTAGTAAATCTTAGATTTCCACATTCTGCTGCATTTGTCTGTTGTTAGTATTAAATTAGAACAAATGTTACTAATAACAGCTTTTTTAAAACCTTAATAATGTTGAACAAAAAAAAAAGCTTTAGAAATTACTAGGTGCATTATTTTTTAGTACTTAAACAATTTGTCTTTTGACTTGTGCTTTCACAAATACAACTATACTGAGAGTGAAGTTGGTACGATGAACATGTGGAAAAAAAATGGTTTGTTTCAAAGTTATGTTTATTTTTAAGATAAAAGGCTAGTTATGTCTAAAATCCTAAATGGACCTTCAAAACAAATGCGCATGTCTATAAAATAAAGAAATACATGACCCAAATTTCAATGTATCCTACATGTATGTGTATTTATATATATATTTTAAGTTATATACATGTCCATATTCCATTAAGGCAAAATGAATTATAAGTATATGTGTAGAGGAATAACGTAAAAGTAATGTAATATTACATACACCATGTCTATCTGCCAGGTCCATGAAAGCAGCCAATATTAAGGAAAAGTGTACAAGAACATACACCTTACACCACGTTGGAAGGTGTGGGTTATACCTATCATGAGGAGCACGTACCTATAGAAAATGAAATAAAACTAATTGATTAAACATTTCTTTAAGTTGGTGTCCTATTCAAACTTTGTTATTCTTAAAAATAAAAATATACATTGATTGCTAAGATTTCAATATATAAGCCTTTAATATATAGTTTTATTGCATAACCATCCAGTTACAATTTTCTGTTTAAATAATAAGTTGTTGATCCTGGATTTTTCTGTAATAGCCTACATAACTGTCACTTTTATGTTGCTTAATCATTAACTCAATTAACTGCACCATATATATGCACATATCTTTAGTTATGATGTTTCAAAGATAAACAACTGAAATGTGATAAATACACTATGAACGTTCTGTTTTGTAAAGGTATATTTGCTAAACATTAGAGGTCTGAACTGGCACATCCAAAGTTGGTACCTCTCTTTCTAATGGTTAACTTTAGACCTACTATAGAATGGTAATTCCAAGTAGAAGGTATTTCCTGAATCCATCTTTTTTGTGCCATGACAGCAGTTAACTGAATGTACTTTCTTTTATAACATATATTTACTTTCAATAAAGTGTACGGTCTTACATCAGGGATATCTTCTATCAATCCAAGACGAGGTTTTCCTGGAGTCCATCCTGGACCTTTGAACAGCACTGATAACTTGTTATTAAATCCTTTCACTTCCCAAAAAGTTTTGAAGATGTGTATGAAGTGACCTAACTATCAAATATAAAATTTATTTATTACTTTGAAATTCAGTAATTACCGACAAGAGGCACTTATTAATTACCAGATATGCATGCACAAAGTGACAAAGAGAATAGGAGTTATGGAATTATGTGACAAAATGATATTTTTTAATCATCTATATTTATATGAATTGAATAAAAAGATAATTTACTAATACACTAAATAAGATGAACATTATCAAATGGTTTTGATCCCATTAGTTGAATCTGAATAAGTGACTTACTTTGTTCAAATAAAGTGATTAACAGAACATTCAACGGCATATTTTAAGAGTGTCAAGTCAGTGCATTAAACTTGGTTTTAAAAATGACAGACATTTTGTGCTTTAAAGACATTACGAGATCCAATAACTGAGGAATAACTTATATTTTTTTAATTAAACAGTTTGAAGTTTTTTATTGCTTTTTATATTTCAGTATCTACTGAGAACAATGTAAACATTTCTCTATTGTTATGTGACTAATTATAATTATGTTTTTATCTGAATTTAGTTGCCTACATTATATATGATGAATGAAACCTCGTGTACAAGTTTGTACTGTGAATGAATATTCAGTTGCAAATTTTAATATTAATTGCAGACTGATTTCTTTTATGGCATATGCAATTAAGTTTAGGTGCTCAGAGTTTCACAGAAGTTAATAATTAAGTTTTACATTTACCATGCAATAAAACAACATTTTAAATGTGCAATAATAACTAACACAGCTCTATAACGGGAGCCTAATGTTTTATATTGGAACCAATCTTCTCTTGTGCTTCCTATATATTGTAAAATACCATAATAATAAGTAATCTGGCCTGATCTTCCAGCAAGGTAGAGCTCTGTGAGCTCAGATTGAGAAACATAGCATAGATTCTTGTAACTTATGGCACTTGTATGAGCAATTACAAGTGCAAGAAGGTGTGCTGTACCACTGCTATCAACCACAGAGCTATGGTTCTCAGCCTGTACTACAGATAATGGTCCCTGGTCCATAGAGCTCTAAGGCAAGCGATTCTCCAGATTTTGCATAACACAAAGACGGAAGGTCACAAATGTGTTACTCACAGTTAAAATAACATCTGATGACTGTTCTTCTGGATGCATTTGGATTGAAATGTTCAGCACTAATGTAATGAAATTTCAATCCATTAATTGCCTGACCACAACAACACAAAGTAGTATGAAGATTTATACTCATAATTTAAAAAAAATACAGCCTTATGTGTGAAGAGAAGCAAAGAGGGGCTTGTTCTCTTGGATAGCTAAGTTATATAGAGCATTATCCCTGTTAGACAAAGGTCCTGGGTTCAAACTCCAGTCTTGGAATTTCAGGAATATGAGTCTAACCAGACTCACTTATATATTCTTTATTATTGCTGTATTTAATCTGTATCATGAACCTATAAAAGTAAACTTTCTAACAAACATTACCGTAATAGAAAAAAACACAATAAATAGGAATATGAGTCTAACCAGACTCACTTATATATTCTTTATTATTGCTGTATTTAATCTGTATCATGAACCTATAAAAGTAAACTTTCTAACAAACATTACTGTAATAGAAAAAAACACAATAAATATAAAGAATCTCAGGAACAGGGGCTTGAATCCAGGATCTTTGGCTAACAGGACCAATGGTCTATCTAACTGAGCTATTCAAGAGTACAAGCCATCCTCGCTTCTCTCCATTCATAAGGCTTTTTTTTTAACTATGAGTAGGAAAGCTAATACTTAATCACTACGGATGGTTTTGTAGCGATAGTGTGTTATGCATTAAGATTTGATTTTGTATTCAGTATTATGTTAAATTGTAGCTGCAACTTCGGGGTCTATTAATGTTTATTATAGATTTCATGATGTATTGTATTTTCAAACTTATCATATGCATTAAAGTTTTTATTACACCTATTATATTTATGCTAAAGTTTATATAGGGTATTTTGCAATATTGTGATGATGTATTTATGTGAAGGATTTTCAAAATAGAGATTTAAATTTTTTGTTGGGGGGGGGGGTAATTTCGTTTTCAAAATTATTTCTTGGTTGAAGGGTATTTTGGCATGCAATCATGGTTAAAGTGTGCAGTGCTAGTCACATTGGGTAAGTCTGATGTTGGCAAGTTAAGCAAGTAATGTGAAATTTATTCAGTCTGGAATATGATCTCAACAGATGTAAGTTAAAGATCACCTTAAACATAACTCTCCAATAAAAGCGACTGTCAGTTGTAGCAAGTAAAACATAGTGTTTGTTTCAATAAAGATTGTTAATTGTAACTGTGAATGTTGTTTTAGTCTCTTTATTTTTCAGTTAGTCAGAGAACTCAGAATTACTTTGCAGCGAATACCTTGATGAATCTTCTGTTATTTTGCATACCTAGCTTTTCATTCATAAGATAACTTAGTGCTATTTGAAAATACTACACAGTATATGTTTTTTTCCCACTACTTTTGGTCACCAAATAATAACCTGTACAAAAAGTGAAAACCTGTTTAGAGTCCTGAAGTACCTATTTCTTGTTGGAATCAAAACTATTTTATATGTGAATTAAATAACATTTGGAGTTATAACTATTGGCAATGAACCGAAAGCATAAATCCACATATAGTATGCATGGTTTTCTGTGTATTTAAGGTTTATCTGACCACCTCCAGCCATACACTTGAGTGAAGTACTTTCAAAATATAACTGTGTTGTTACTCTATGTAAATACAGGAAATTTTGAACACTAAGCCTTAAAAGTAATTTTCTGTTTTTTGTTCTATTTTTACTTCAAGCATTGTAATAATTTCTTATTTAAAATGATCAATATCTGATTTTATCAAATTTTAATTTTTATGAGACCAGTTAGATTAGTTTTGGATGAACAGTCTCATTTATTAATGACCATGCATGGATTTAGCTAACACTTTGATCAACACTCATCCTAAGTGTTTCCAACAATACTTTCAGTTGGTCACTTTGTGACTTAATTCTGGAGAGGTTTAAGGAGGATTGGAGGGTAGGAAAACAAAAGGACAGAGAATGATGTGATCAATTAACTTTAGGAGGTTATAGTTATAGGTGATTCTCTGACAAGGCATGTAGATAGAATAGTCTATGGGGTAAATAGGGAGCAAGTAATTAGATTATGCTACCCAGGGGCACAGGTGGAAAATATACCTGATAGAGCAGGAGATATAAATAATGATGCTGTTTTTGCTGTGCATGTAGGGGCTAATGATGTAGAAGAAGGTAGGTTAGAGGAGCTAATTGATAAGTACAAGGGGTTGATAAAAGCATTTAAAGAAAAGGGCCATAATTTAATTGTGGGGATGAAATTATAAGTAGGTTACTAGGGCTGAATGCTAGGCCTAGGTTAATATATCAGGATGAGCACGTTGGCTGGTTGGGCTTATGGGATCAGTTCAATGGAAGAAGGGAGCTTTTAGGAATGGATAGTTTACATTTAATTAGAGGAGGGACTGGCTTGTTTGTAAGGGCTATTAACTCAGATGTCTGGGAAGTGTTAAACTAGAACTGGACAGTGGTGAGGGCCAGGATAAAATAATTGCAAGAAAAATACGACGTAGAGAAAAGTTTAGCATAGGAAATGAGTATAAAAATAATCCTAAGAGAAGGCTTAATTGTTGCAATTATAATGCTAGAAGTATAAGAAATAAAATAGACGACTTTAGATTGCTGGTAGGAATGGCGGATTTTGATATAATAGGAATAAATGAAACATGTTTAAATGTAAAGAATTTTGATTACAGAAATTTCTTTAGAATACAGGGTTATAGGTTATTTGATAAGGATAGAGTACTATATATATAAAGAGAAGAGCAGTTACAAAAGACGTAAAATAACCATGCTGTTAGATGTAACAATTTCTATTTTGTGTTTACATATGATTTTGTTTATCGTTTATGTAATTTTTCCTTCTACCATTTAGTTCAGATAAATTTTTAGTTGTTGGTAGTTCACCTGGCTGACAGTATACATTAAATATAACAGGAGTCACTTTTATATTAATAAATGACACAAGGTCCCCCTAGCGGTAACGTAAGGTCAGGGGCGTCAAGAGCCAGCACGGGCCTTGGGACAAACATCTTCGCCGGTACCCCTTTCTTTCTCTCTCTTTTTTTTTAACATTTTAAAGAACTTATTAATAAGAGGATCCTAAATTAGAACAACAACGGGCTTATAAACAAGATAAAATCATAGCAGCAGCCGTTTTTAACTCACAATATAAGCGTTAAAACGTTAATAAAGTAACAACAACTATCTATTAGTATTAAATCTATAAAGTAACACAAATATATTAATTGTTACTTACATTATTATTTCAATTATTCTTAATGTATCAAGCATCTGTATGAAAAGAAAAGCCAAAAACTATGTTTTTTATGATTAATTGAAGATATAGCCTAAAGATGTTTTGCGAATTTTACAGCATAACTTGGTTTCATTCGCCTTCCTGTCGGCGGGCCTGTGTATGGATACTATAAATTCATGTATTAAATTGACATAAACTGCTTCCTTATACGTTCAGTACACGTAATATCAATTGGAGAAAACGATGAGTAAGTGTAATCTGATATGAGGGAGGACAAAGTCCATTTGCGCGAGTTGCTTAGCGCGTTCGTGTGACATATTTATGGCCGTTATTTATTACTTGTTTACAAAGCTGCAGACGGGCGAGGAGAGAATTCGCGGGAGATTCAAATTTTAGAATCAACAGTACTTTAAAACAAAAGTTAAGGGTGTATATTTGTTTTCACATTTAATTTCAATGTGTAGTAGATTTTGTATTCATCTGCGTGTGCACGTCACAGTTTGTACACGGCAAGGTAAACTCCTGAGACTGTCTTGAGTATTATTATGTAAATCAAATGCTAATTTATATGATACGTAATCTTATGGTCTGACAAGGAAATGAAAGTACATCTGTTCTAATAATAAGCAAGACTAGCCAGCGAAATTAGACAGAGTGATGTGTAAATTTATTGATTATTGAAAGTGATAAGTTTATTTCAGATACTCGTTTAATTATTGTATATGATTTGATGTTTTAAATACATACTGTTGTCTGAAAACGTCTGTGAAACTGTGTAAGCTCTGAATATAATATTATAGATTTGGCAATATTACTTGAAATACTTTAGATTCATTAATCAAACATACGTATAAGTAGGAGAGAAATAATTTCTTACTTTATTTTAATATGACACATTTTATAGTGTAATAATGGTTGTGCAACCTTAATGTTGCAGGTAACTTACCTGTATATAAGAGGGATCAAATGTAGTTACTGGATGGGTTACACCATATACAACTTCATCATTTTCACACTCAAATGTACCAAATATTCTATCCCAGATAATGAAAGTTCCAGCATAATTTTTATCAATACAGTATCTGTTGCGACCTGTTTAATGATCAGTAACTCATTAGTGTTTACTTTTTCAACTAAGACTTCAAGACAAAAAAAATTTCAAATATTAACATTTTTGTATATATTTATAAACCACAGAATCCACTGAAGTCAGCCTAGTATTCAAAACTAACCTGAGATTTTAATAACTTTATCAAGGAAAGCATAATAAGCTATCTTTATTAAATAAGTCCAAGCTGAATCTTACCTTTTTAAATTATCCATGTTGAAGCTCCACAGTATATTAAGTCATCATGTACAAATTATCTCAATGTCTATATACATGGATTTCAATTAAATAACTCCATTCATTAAAATTATAGACTCTGAAAGAATAGTTTATCAGAAGTATGTGTTAGTGGCTAAAGTTCTTTTAAATTTTTGTTCTATTGACAGATAAATGAAAATAAAAAATTACATGTGCACGTTGTTGGGAGAAGATCAAGTATGAAATCAATGGATCAAGTAAGTGGTTGTTTTCTCTTAGTCTGACAGATGTGGTAGTGTAATACGGACAATAACAGAATTTACATATACATGTCTAGTAAATTGTTGCATATCATAAATGAACATCTGATATTTGGAAATTAATAAATCTTAGAAAGTGCTGTCTTTATAAGATATGACAATGAAAATATATTTTATAATTTCTTTTAGTAATAAATATTTACTTCACATAAAGGTAAGTTCAGATATGTTTAACAGCTGCCAGTTATTTCCCAGGAAAGAAAAACCTCATATTCTACGAATTATATAAACTATTTACAATAACTCTTTAAAACTTTTGAAACAAAAAATTACTGAAACATTTAAGTGTTGTGGAGTTTTCTTATTACTAAAAGTTCTCACAACCTAAAGTAAAAAAACCATTAACACATTAAGCCGTGTAGTATACATTATAAATAAATATAGTCATTCTCGCTCTGAATTACTTGAAAGTTTACTAAATACTTACTAGATTTATATTTATATATGTTTGATTTCATTTTTAATAAGTATAAAGGAAAAATATGTAAAAAATAAACATTTTATGCCAGCTATGATGAATATTGTGTTGGGAATTGTATATACAGAGGACTGAATAGTCTACATTGTCTATAGTGTAAGCTGCATAGTCATATGGAGAGTTTGTGAGAAATAATGTTTTTGCAAATATGACCATGATTTACATGTATTTTAAATTAGTAGATCTAAGAACAACAAATGTCTTATTTTCTCAAATAAATATTCTTATTATGATTTATAATACTGTATAACCTAACTTTTTAAATAAAAATTCTAAAAGACCTACAGTCAGTACAAAAAAAAAGATTCAAACTTGTTTTTGTTAATTTCTAAAACCTTTTTGGAAAAAGGAAAATATAGTAAAAATAGTTATTGTTCTTATATTGGCATGTTTACTAATTTTGTTACATAAAAATAGAGACTTGTTTTGTAAACAAACTGTAGGTAATTAAGGAATTATCGCAGCTGTAACTATTGGTTGTACCTTTCGTCCTTTTGCATATATATATTCATAAATCAGTATACTAAAAGTTACCATGATGGACACGATGGTGACTAGGAGTGTTAAAAATGTATTCCAGTGGTCCCAGGCTACTGATAAGCTGAAACACACAAGAATGAAGCAATTATAATTAATTTCACTTCTGAAAACACTTCTTTCCTCAGTTAAATTTTTTTTATTTATTAAAAACAACAATTAAAAAAACAACATTTAAGTATATATATATATATATATATAATAAAAAAATTAAATTTCCAAACAATAATTTCATTTCATTTACTTTTTTTCAGAATGATATATTATTCAAATTGAAGAACAATAGCAAATACATGTACAATAAAACTGGAAAATCCCCACTCTCTTACTTACAAACAATATTTTGTGATTTGTATTTATGACAATGCTAGGGCTACTTGTCATCCTTAATTGTAAATTGCTGACCAGAGGCAAGAAAACCAGTTAGCAGCATCCTACCATCCACCATCCATGCTGAGGGATTGACATACTCTTATAATATATTCATACTTTAAAGTGTGGGAAATGTTTTTGGATTTGAACGTGGCTTGCCAGCTCCAAAATCCATAGATCTAACACCGAGCCAACACGCTCCCTTTTAAAACAGAGATGGATTTCCAGTGACATGAAAGTTTACAGAGGGTTGAGCACATTCTATTAAAATGATTTTGAATATGTAAATCAGCAAGTAACATGACAACCACAGTCATTATAAAGTTGTGGTAAAATGGCATGTATCATAACTACATTTTAACATTATTTGGAATTTTGTGCAATGTATGTGATGCCACTGAAATTGATCACTTTTGGCAAGGGTTTGTAACGGCCTTTTTTCAACATAAAATACTCATACACTAATATTAAAAAGATTTATTCAGATCGTAATTTGTAATTTCAAAAAGGAGAATATCTCTTGTACTTAAAGGCATTGGAAAACAAAGGAACATGTATCAACTTGGAAGCCAGGACAACCCAAAACAAGATCTGTGACAAGTTATACTTCAGCCATGTTAACTAAACAAAATATAGCATCTTTAAATAGGTGGGAATCCAAAAACACAAAGGTCAGTGACAAAAGCCATCGGTGTGTCCCTGTAGGCAACAGTATACAACATAATCAAGAAGAATCTCTCTCTGGAAAAGCAGTACAGTTCATATGTACACAAGTTGCTTCCACAACATATTCATTTAACTTGCAAATACCTTGAGCAACTGAAACATACTGGTCAAGTTGCCAGATACAGAAACTATGAATTTCTTTTGAATAGATTGTTAAAATGGGTGCTGGGAAGCCATAATCTGTGTGTGCTAGATGGCTTATGGAAAGAATCCAGGGAGAGGCAGTGTGCTTTTGAATTGACAGCCTTACAACAGGGCATTTGGGAATGGAAACTACACTGTAGGGCTATTTTCGAAATGCAGGGCCACCAAGTAGAACATGACAGGATGTGGCAACATGGAATGTAACAATGTGATGAGGCTCCAAAATCATTCTAATATAACTTATTCAACATCTGTAAAATAACATTTAAAACACAACTTGTTTCTTCTTTGTAAGTTTACTCATTAGTCATATAGATTACATTATTTATAACAATTATGTATAAGATAATAAAAAAATACATTTAAATTCCAAAACTGAAGCAAAGAAAGTTTTACGTTAAAAAAGACGAAATTTTTGTGTTTAAAAGTATTCAAAAACTGCTTAATATTTCATGCATAGCCATTATGTTATCACCCAATAATTCAGGAAATGTCATTAGTTACCTGCATATTTGACATGACTTGTTATGAGAATGCACTGCTGTATTGGTGCATTATGCACGTATTACTCACCCTGAAAAGGCAGTACCCCTGTTTTACCTTCAGATTCGGTCCTCCATGGGCACAGAAGTACATTATACCCTTTTATATGCTTCTGATAGTGACTAAAATATTTCATTGTCTTCTCATCCATGTAACATGGGGTTAACCCATTAAATAAAGCTAGTAAGGTACTTTTTAACAACTCAATTCACCACCTGTATTTGGGACATGGTTTTCTCTCATAATATATTAGTTGAGCCCTAAGTATGTATAGCAAGACAACTTTTTTAATGATTTGAATCAGCACCTAATCCTTTATGGTCAAAGAACTAAACATCACATTACTCACAATTATGGCTTTAAAGTTGCAACTAAAATGTATATCTTGGATTTACTTACCTCTGTGTGAATCCAGAACTGGTAGATGAGATTAAACTGCTGATGAACCAGAAAGATAGATGGGGGAATTCCCAGAGCTAAGGGCAGATAGAACATCTGAAAAGAAACACACAAGCCATGTTTAAATAAACAAAGTATCTGAAATATATCTGAATTTAAACAATCTGTTTTTTGAAACAAAGAAAAAAAAACTATTGTTACAGATCTTTACTTTAAGTTAGCTAATAGAAATACTTAACAGCCAGTTTTCCAATGTTATTCATTTCACAAGACATATGAATGAGGTATCTTAACTTTCTATTAATTCGCCTCCCAGTGACACAGCAGTATGTCTACAGACTTACAATGCTAGAAATTGGGCTTCGAATACCTGTGATGGGCAGAGGACAGATAGCCCATTGTGTAGCTTTGTGCTTAATTAAAAACAAATAAACATACCCTATTAATTCTTCCAAAGACATTAGCTAGTCATTATATTAGGACCTATGTAACCTTTCAGACCTTACAAACAAGCCAGTCCCTACCACATTTGAATGTAAGCTACACATTCAAAAAAGCTCCCTATTACCATGAAACTGATCCCATAAGTCTAAATAACCAGTCTGGTTGTCTTTACATATTACGTCTAGTGACTTAATTATAATTTCATCTCCACAAATAGATCTTGGCTGTATACCTGATATAATTCAATTATGCAAAGACTTGAAGGGGGAAAATTCTATTTGCATACAGGTACCTAATATTTTATGGAATCTATATATATATACACACAAATATGTGTTTCTGTGTGTTTGTCTGTTATCTAACTACTCTTAGGTCGCTGGACCAATCCCAACCAAACTTTGTAGAATGATAGTTTGGAACAATGGATAAATAAGTTAATGGGGGTTTATAACCCCCTCCACCCCCCAATATTACTGTTATTGAGCATTTATCATCTTTGACGTAAGTTAACGTTAAGTAAATTCATAGATGGCGCCACGTCCTTAGATAAAAAACTTCATCAAGTTTTCTACAACACAACATACAGTGTGGGGGAGGGCACATAAACGTATTATATATCTCAGAGAGTGCGCTAGCGCAACTCTATGGAGGAATGCAATGGGGGAAAAAAATGGCCACCACTATTGCAATAATACAAAAACTCAGATGAAGTTTATACTTCAACAGCCACTATAAGGCTGATATGAAGAGCCGTTTCTTCCTACTTTTACCCGTGACCTTACAACTTCGGCCCTTAAGACATTTCTGCGGCCAATGACCGTCCATTAATTAATAACGTAAAACAGTGTGGAGGGGATATTAAGAGCTGGGTATTAAAAGCGGATAACAGAAAGCACCCTTGCCGCCACTATTTTGGCCGCTATCTCTTCGTACAAAGTCATCCTGACCATCGCGCAATGCATACCGTGTTTTAAGTATATAACATAGTGAGTTTTTAAAGTTTATACAACATTTTTGGTGAGGTAATAATGAATACTGTAATAATACGTTATGTTATATATAAATTGTGTGAACGTTAGGATTCTTGTTTTATTTATCATAGCATCCACTCCCACATTTTTTTAAATTCATAAATCGGATAAAGAACGGACACCTCAGCTTATGGGAAAACAAAACAAAAATCAACATCCTAATACATACATAAAAAGAAACGTATATTATTTTCAGGGCTTCTGATTTTCGATTTTAACCGATAAAACGTCCAATCAAACAGCAACAACATGTCACGGGAAATATATTGGCGAAAAGATAAATTTAATAGAATAACTTAATTACGTGATGTACGTGTGTAAGTTAGAAATTAAATCAAAACCAACTTTTATCTGATCTACATGTACTTCTTTCTTACTTTAGTAAATAAAATGCCCTAACATAACACGAAATTCAAAACAAACAAACAAGTTTATACTTTCATTTAGGTATCTTAAAATCGGTGGTTTAATTTTTAGTTTTATGTAAACTTCTTAAAATCAATGTATTTCGGAGTTTTTTTTTAAAGTTTGAAGAAATACTTCCAGTGTACTTCTATAACGCAATTTGGATCTCCAATGGATTTCCCTACGTGAGGTGCATTTAGGTATCTTAAAATCGGTGTTTTAATTTTTAGTTTTATGTAAACTTCTTAAAATCAATGTATTTCGGAGTTTTTTTTAAAGTTTGAAGAAATACTTCCAGTGTACTTCTATAACGCAATTTGGATCTCCAATGTATTTCCCTACGTGAGATGCATGGGGTATGTTTTACGTAATAATGTTTTCAAGTTTGGTTTGTTTGTTTTTGAATTTCGCGCAAAGCTACACGAGGGCTATCTGCGCTAGCCGTCCCTAATTTAGCAGTGTAAGACTAGAGGGAAGGCAGCTAGTCATCACTACCCACCGCCAACTCTTGGGCTACTCTTTTACTAACGAATAGTGGGATTGACCGACATTATAACGCCCCCACGGCTGAAAGGGCGAGCATGTTTGGTGTGACGGGGATTCGAACCCGCGACCCGCAGATTTCGAGTCGAGCGCCCTAACCACCTGGCCATTGAAGTTTGGAAAGCAAATTTATCGCTAGACACAATGAATAACCATGGGTGACATGGTAGCCATGTAGCCTTAGCTGTAATTTACATGCATGTCATTGAGGTTAAACAACCCGCGACTAGGCATTTTGGTGGTAAACAGCCGCCTGCACTCTGGCTGCGTGTTTATTGACGATATTTATGAGATTTGCAATGATAACTTAAACAACTTAATTCGTTTTCTAAACCAGGTTCACGTTTATTTCATATTTACTTTCGAATATACTCTACTAAGTCAGTGATTTCTAGACACCTGTGCAGGTGTACTGGATGATAAGTTGGTTGGATTGTATGTTTATATAAAACTCTAAAAAATGCTGCTGCTTTTATATTATTCTCTCATCACTCGTAGGCCACGAAGAGAACTTTGATTTGTAGCCGATTACCGAGACTTTCACATAGCTGTAATAATCCAGGTGATTTGGCGAATGCGAGGGTAGATTGCCGGGATATTTTGATATTGAATAGTTATCTTGAAAGACTGGTTAACACAATTTTCACCAACAAAGATAAAAGAACAAGCCTCAAGAAGAAAATGTTGTATTTCAAATACACTTTACTAGTCCTAAGGTTAATAATACTATTACGAATGCCACGAGGGAATCCGGTTTGTCTATACGCATGATATAATAGTCTGGACGCTTAGCATTTAAACCAGCTGATCACTGACAGAAAACAAACAAACAAAAACTGTATAGCATGTACCCTAACATATTTGAGAAAGTGTTTGTAGAGAGATGTAGTTTACAGTATCATTTGTGACATACTTGTCATGGGAAGTATATTGGTGACAAGAAAGATGCACAGAACATCTGAGTACTACGATGATGAGCGCTAATTAACAACCACGAATTGCCTAAATCCTTTTAGGGTTAAAATACAAAGAAGACGTCACAGTTTTCTGGACAGAAAGTCCCTTCTCATTGGATTTGAGTAGCCTTCAATTATCAGGAGTAGAGGTTTGCCAGTTTAATTAAATAGTTTATATATCTATATATGTGTGTATGAACGTCTATTACTTTCTGCTTTATATGTTTTTAAAGTTTATAAATATGGTTATAACTACATTTACAGTTTGGATATACATATTTATTAGGTGCGACTGTTAAAGAGTTTTTGTTTTTCGCTGTTAAATGAATATTTTCTTAACCGTGTATATATATTTTTGTCATGCATTAATTACTGTTAGTTTTATTGTTGATAACGTGATACATGGCTGCGATACATGCCATTGTATTATATCACCTGTTTGTTGTGCTAAGACTAGTTTCTGTTCAGCAAGGCGTCATCATTTTGCTAAAGTCCTAAGGTAAAATATTAAGAGAATAAAGACCTTTCACCGAATACCCTATGCCACCTGAATTCTACTAATAATATACTGGTACCTCAACAAAGATTTAATTTACTACATGATGTACGTTAACTAGATTAGCCTAACTTCAACAATCGCCTTATTTGTAATGCTCCTGATGGCTTATAATATAAATCATGATGATATCCCCGATAAGGCTTAGACTATAAGGCTTAGAGTCTAAGCCATGGAGACGAACATAAAGACATCATTTAATTATACTCTATATTAATGCAACTGACTGTTCTTAAATATGCATCTCTACCTATATATCACCAGATGAAGTTCGCATTTATACATCGTAGCGTAATTCGATCACCACCCACCAATAACTGATACACAAAGGAAATATACATGTGGAAGCGTATTGATGTAAGCTGTGTTTTTAAGGTTTTAATTTAGAATATGTTTGCTAGAGGGCGCAAGACGCTATGATCAGGAAAATTGGTTTAGTGAACAGAAGGCGAGAGCGACATAAATACGAGTGAGTAGTTAATTAGTAATGAGTTATTGTGAAGTATTAAATGAGTAACCAGTTAGTGATTCAGATCAGTGTTAGTAGTGAGAATTATCGCGTCAGTTCAGTTACTCGATCGATTAGCAAGGAAATATTGTAAGTAAGTACACTTTATATTTCTGAATTAGGCTTACATTCGTTTCGGGGTTTATGTTAAAAAGTTTATGTATTTGAAATTACGCCTACAAGCGAAAGTGGTTGTAAACGCTCATTAAAACAATAAATTAATTCTTATTCTTAACATTGTTTAACGCAAATTGGAGTATGTTATGAGACATTTCTATAAATGTAAATAAAATCACGACCTATATCTCCAGAATGTAACTTTATTAGCTCAATATTTCGCTATTATAGCTTCGTCAGGAGCTATCGATATCCTACAAGTTCCCTAATCCAGTTATATCTAAATTTAGATTCTGGTCGTGATTTTATTCACATTTATAGAAATAAATTAATTCGTTATAATTACTTGGACTGGACTGGATATTATTTTTACTAAATAATCCAAATGAAACTTCCCACGATACAACACATTACAACACTGGTGCCAAAAGAGAGATTATTTGGGTGAAAATAAAACAACCTTGATAAACTTCAACTTTCAAGATGACAAGGCGAAGCGAGATAGGAAATTTACTGGAGTTGATGAAACAGTGAAAATAATGACAAGTAAAAAGACAAGTAAAATTAGAAGAGTAAGAAGAAAATTAAAAGAAGGCCAAGAATAAAGGGACAGGAATTAAACTTAAAGGAAAGAGACGTAACATTTAAAGAAGAATTAAGAACAAAGATAAATATGATTGAAGACAAGATCAATGAATCTATCGGAGAAGTACAGAGGAACTAAAATAACAAGAGTGAAAAGATATAGTTGATTGGTTGTTGCTAAGCGCAAAACTACACAATGGGCTGTCTGTGCTCTGTCAACTATTGGTATCGAAATCCGATTTTTTTGCGTCGTAAGCCTTTTGACTTACCACTATTGGGAAGGGGGGAGCAGAAAATCTGTAATGTCAAAATCGAAGAAGCACAAAAAGAAAACAATAAGAGAATGTAACATTTAGATAAAAAAATAATAAATGCAAGGATTAAACCAACCATATATCTTTCTGCATCTACCCAAAAATTCCAACCTACACATCTCCTGTGCCATCTGTTACTGCGGGTTTTTCCTGGACTAATCCATCTTTGTCACCATAAAATTCAGTTGCAGAATTTAGCTGGCCAATTCAACAACATCTTCCGATTGAGAAACCAATGGACTTTTATGAAATATACTGTGGGAGGTATATCAGGTTCAATCAGAAATAATTTCCAAAGTGAACGATTGAAACAGTGAATGAAAAGTTATTCATCATGTTGCCCATTTAGAAGGACTATGCAGGCATATATATATATATATATATGTCTTTTCCACCTTCTTTAGTGATACAAAATGTTTATTTTATAATTCTTCACTTCTAATAAATAAACTCAGTATTCTGAGAATTGTTTAGTCTCGAAGCCTAAGTTCAAGAGAGGTCCAGTTCAATCTACACTTTGATCAACGTATGTTATTGGGTTATACTAGTTTCGGAGAATTCCACTCCTCATCAGTGACTCTGAAAACAAGTTAACCAAAGAAAGATAAGCTGAACCTATATTATAGTGAAAAGTATCAATCATTTTGTTGGTGTGAGCGTGCTTTGTAGTCACTATGAGAAAACCTATACTTAACTATACTTAATCTTTGACATAAGTTAACGTTAGCTACATTTATAGATGGTGCCAAGTCCTTACACAAATAAAACATTAAATACATTTTCTATAACGCAACATAAACAAGGTGTGGGGGAGGACACACAAACATCTAATGTCTCAGAGAGTGCATTAGCACTCTTTATGGAGGTGTGCAATGAAAACAAAATGCCGTCACTATTTCAATAATACATAAACTCAGCTGAAGTTTCTACTCCAACGTGCACCATAAGGCTGGCATGAAGAGGCGTTTCTTGATTTATACCCAATTCCTACTTTTACTCGTGACGTTTCAACTTCGGCCCCAAGATACTTCTGCGGCCAAAGACCGTCAATTAATTAATCACGTGAAACACTGAGGAAGGACATAAGAGCTGGGTGTTGAGAGTGGGTAACAGAAAGCACCCCTAATGCCACTACTCTTAATACAAAGTCATCCTGACCATCGCACAGTGTATACCATGTTTTAAAGTATATACATA
>NW_013667729.1:28805-39369 GCF_000517525.1 Limulus polyphemus
TATACATAGTGAGTTCTTAAAGCTTATACCAAACTTTTGGTGAGGTAATAATGAATACTGTAATAATATGTTATGTTATAAATAACTTGTGTGAAAGTTAGGATTTTTGTGTTATTTATCATAGCATCCACTCACACATTTTTTTAAAGTTCATAACCCGGATAAAGGACGGAAACCTCATTCTTGTGATGATATAAAGTACATTGAATATCATATCTTAAGATAGGCCAAGGTGATCTAGATTAATTATTGCTCTATATCTACTCATCAAGCTACCAACAACACCAAGTAATTATAATTTAAAAATACAGTTTTAAACACTATATAAACATTAACATTTAATGTAACAAACTAAAAAAAGAAAAATAGACTGATTTATCATCCACAAATCAAATAAATATACTAGTTGTTTGGTATTTAGATATACACAAATTAACAACAAATCAACACATCAATCTATTTAAAAGCGTTTCTTTACTTACAGAAGTACATACATCATTAACTATTGAAAGTACAAAATTGACTTAAATTCACAGACTTACAAACTAACGGCTTACCTGTAGAATTATACTTATGTACTATCACTGATTTTTTTTTACAAGAAGTTCCTTTCTTTTTTATTTCCACTGAAAAATATAGTTATTCAATATTTTTTATTATTGTTTAACTGCAGAAATGGCAATACAAAAATACTGAGTCCCCCCCCCCCGTGGCATGTCTGCGGATTTACAATGCTAGAAACAGGGTTTCGATACCCGTGGTAGGCAGAGTACATATAGCCAATCGCGTAGCTTTGTGCTTAACTTCAAACAAAATACAAAAATACTGAGTACTCATTAATGTAAGTAGAAGTCTAGCACCAAAAATACAGTTATACTATGATATGATCATATTATATGACCAATCGTGATATTCTAAAACTTAAGCCTATAATGCTTAACGTTAAAGAAAATAATGCATTTTACAGAAAAGTTAAGTACTTATGGTAAGGTTGAAAGGATGCAATATCAAGTGTTGTCATGGTTAGCAGCCTAACCAATCATGAAATATCAATTGTTGTCATGGTTAGTAGCCTAATCAATCATAAAATATCAATTGTTGTCATGGTAGTAGCCTAACCAATCATGAAATATCAATTGTTGTCATGGTTAGTAGCCTAACCAATCATAAAATATCAATTGTTGTCATGGTAGTAGCCTAACCAATCATGAAATATCAATTGTTGTCATGGTTAGTAGCCTAACCAATCACCTGAGTCTAATTATTACTTAGTTACTAAAGTATTTTTCATCACTAGATTCTAATTACTAACTAGTTTTTATCCTACATTATACAAGCTAATGTGTTGTTGTCTTCAAAGAATTCCCAAGAAGGATTGTTTTTTAGGTAGTAGTGGTTTAGATTTGATTCTAGATCTTCTTGGTAGGGAGACTGTTTTTCTGTTCACACTGAACTATCAGACCCCAGATGAGTGGATAGTTTCTACTTCTCCATTGAGGAGACCAAGAACTGAATCCTTCATAGCCACTACCAATACAGGACTTTCTTGAGTCGACAGCAGCCTAAAAACTAGTTATTACTATCTTTTAAAAAAAATCTTAATAACTAATCAATAATCAGACTTACATGAATGTACGTAATGCTACTAACCATGATAATGATGAGAAAATTAGATTAGAAAAATATCAACCTTAATTTGTGTTAAACATTTTTAAACAAACTGACATTGAAATCACTGGTGACATAAGTTGTACTTATTGATTTGCTAAGAGAAAGTTTATAACTACAGATATAGTAGAAAAACACAGACATGAAACATCCTTCTCATGCTCCTTTTCATTATTAAATTAATACAAAGCTGACTATCAGTATCAGGTCGATGCGATTAAACTTTTTATTTGATGATGTTAAACACAAAAGTGGCAGCTGTTAGCTACAGTGTTTTTTTTTAAATGTTGAATAACTAGCTAATATAAAGAGCTTGAACAAGAAATAACAATTTGAAGTACTTACCCAAGTTAAATAGTTTTGTAAAATTGACTGTCGTACAGCAGTAGTTGCATTATAATGCTCAGAGCTGTGGTGGACTTGGTGAGCTGCCCATAAGATATTTATCTCTGTAGAAAAACAATGATTTTATTAAGTTCTTAAATTAGTTATTAACACTCTTGAATAATTATTTTTGTCTTATGTACAAGTAATGTTGATATGGTACGTATTTTGAATGTGAGTGTAAATGATGAAGATATGTTTTAATTTTAGGTACTGGAATTTGAACTTTTATCGGGGACTGAATTGTTAAAGATATGATTTGATCTCGTCTTAAAGGTAGGTACACTCAACTCTTAATAATATTAATATGTGGCCCATGTTTTCATAGGAACCAATAAGGTACAAGTTACCTATTCTTACCATTACAATTTCCCCACTCAGAACAAGACTGTCTCTTGACTCTACAGTACTACACAATAATATATAGTGTGTTCCAAAAATATCTTTCCTCTTTTAAAATTTAATAATTAACTAATTAAAGAAATATAACCATAAAGTCTTCAACATCTTGTAGCCCAACTCAAACAATGTTTATTGACATGTCAGTAGACTTCTACGTGTGCACCATTAGTGGCTCTCAGCACGTCTGACCGAAATTCGATTTCAGTCCACGTTCGCTGCAACATGTCCACAGTTAAAGTGGGGATGGCGTCCGTTATCCTGATCTATAGCTCCGTGATGTCTGCTATAGTTGTGCGATACATGATATCCTTAACATACCCCATACTTCTTTCCTGCACTGGCGTTCTTAATTACGCTGCATCACAGGCACTGACTTGGTCTCTGCAAGCTAATGGACGCATTGAGCCCTTTCTTGCACGGTTGCCATTTTGAGTGAAAAAGAACATGACAAAAAAAGAAACATTTAATTGGGCTATAAGAGGTTGAAAACTGCTTGGTTGTATTTCCTTAGTTAGTTAATTATTAAATTTTAAAATAGGAAAGATAATTTTAGACTACCCCGTATTACAACCCAAACCAGAGTTGAGAGTCAAATGCACTAATTATCATAAAATGCTACACTAAGAACATATATAGTAAACGAAGAACACTGATACGTCAACTGCAACCCAAAGGCAACAGTATACATACATATAACAATGTCAAGCATCAGTGCCAATATATACCAGATTTATTTGTTATTACGTAGTCTGAATGGCTTTTGTCAGATGGACGGTAATGTAACAAATAATTGAGGATGCTAAAGTATCTCACTTAATCCCTGCTTGAGCACAAGATCAAACCCATATTCTAAAACTAGTAATCTACTTGCAGACATCTTTCGAACTGCTCTGATGATCACAGTCTCAATTCACCTCAACTATCAACTTTTCCATTTAGACAGGACAAAGGCCATCCTTGAGCATCTACGATCCAAAGCACATTCTAGCTAACTGGCTAATAACAGAACCTAACACTTACAGGCTAACAACACATACATAACACCTTTTGGCAGTGCTAGAGGTCATGATATACTAAAACATAAGTATTTATAGGGAATCCACAGAGTTAAGGAAGTACATGTGTGGTTTATGGATGATTTGTCATCAGCAATGATAATCTTCAGGGATTTAGGATGACTACTGCTCTGACATCAAACAAACTCATGTCTGTTAATAAATCAATACTAACTGTGGGGGATGTGCCAATCTTTGCTCACACCAATAATCCGAAAGTCATATATATATACAGAGTGGCCCAAAAGTAGGCATAAAGTTACATATGGACTTTATCTACTGGAGAGTACCCAAGGTCCAAGTTTACAGTAGGAAATCGCGGAATGTTGACGAAATGAAAGGGCACATCACAAACGCATTTACAGAAATTGGTGGACAGACAGACTCGTGTCAGAAAGATTGCACAAGTGTGGCAGGCAGACCCCAAGATTGAGTTAACACCTGCAGGGTTAACTTTCCCATAATTCCGTGTTATGTATAAAGTGCCGTTAAATAAATGATTAATTATCAACTGTATACTTTAATCTTTATTTAATTACTTTAAATACATTACCTATTATCAACTGTATGTCTACTTTTGGGACACCTTGTATATTAGGCAGTATAAAAACTATTGAGATGGTGGAAGATTGCCTTTAATTTATAAATTGCTGTTGTTGTTTGTTATTAATCTCAAAGCTACACAAAGTGCTATCTGTGCTCTGCCAACCACGGGTATCGAAACCCGGTTTCTAGCAGAATAAATCCGCAGACATGCAACTGTGTCACTGGGAGGCAATTTGTAAAATACATATGTTAATTGCTTGTACAAAGAAGTTTCTAGAACTTATTACAACCACATTGTTTTTTCTTATAATTATACCAACTAATTTTGGTATCTGGCAGTTTTATTCTTTTTACAGTTTTATTTAGCACCACTCATACTCGTTCATTTGAGGCTAGATGGAATCACCAAAGGAGTCCTAACATAAAATTTTAGTAAACTTGTAAAAATATCGTAAAAAACAGCTCATCAAGGCCTGAATCATAATAATAATATCATAAAAACAACATAATTGGGCCCGGCATGGCCATGTGGTTATGGCGCTCGACTCGCAAACATGCTCGCCCTTTCAGCCATGGGGGCGTTATAATGTGACGGTCAATCCCACTATTCGTTGGTAAAAGAGTAGCCCAAGAGTTGGCAGTGGGTGAGGATGACTAGCTGCCTCCCCTCTAGTCTTACACTGTTAAATTAGGGACGGCTAGCGCAAATAGCCCTCGTGTAGCTTTGCGCGAAATTTAAAAATATATATATATATATAATTATAAAGATTAAACTTACCATGACTTGCCCTGTGAAGCCAATAGTACCCAAAGTCTACTCCAATGAAACAAATAAGCCAAGTCCAAATAGAATTCCATGGAAGATCTGTAACACGCCAGTTATCATAGATCCAAATGTAAGCTGCAAGTGGAACACCTTTAAACAGTAATCTGTTGTATAAAGAATACTGAAAATTAACTTATAAGACAAAATTTTTCTTCATTTTTTTAAACAAGCATACGTATGTCGAACTTCAGTACACAATACAATATATCTTATGTAATCTATATAGAATAGAATCCTCGCACCATGCAATAAAAAAATTAATGATTTAATTAACAGCTTTAATTTGGAGTTTTCTTTTAACCACAGAGAATGTTAAAGTTTAACTAATTATTGGATCGTCTGCATAGCCAGGATAAGAAACTTTGAAACTTTTGTGTACCGTTTAGGGTGCACTAGTTCATGACACTAGGAGTTTGGGTGAGATTTAATATTGTGTGCATTGGAATTCATCTGTTTGTAAAACCTATTACAAAAGCATATTAACCGGATGTAAGTAATGTTTGAAACACATCTGCCAAAAAAACAACAACATATTGTAATATTTTTTATTTTAATATAAATTGGTGGTACAAGGCATTGGTTAAGTTTTTAAATTCTCATGACTAATGTTATATTTCTCTACATGGTCTGGTGGTTGGGGCGCTCGACTCGAATTTTGGGGGTCACAGGTTCGGATACCCTTGCCCTTTCAGCTGTGGAGGCATTATAATGTGATGGTCACTCAAATATTTGTTGATAAAAAGTAGCCCAAGAGTTGGCGGTGAGTGGTGTTGACTAGCTTTCTTCCTTCTAGCCTATCACTTCTAAATTAGGAACGACTGGCACAGATATCTCTCGAGCAACTTTGCACGAAATTCAATCAACAAATAAACAAATTATACACGTTTTCTGAATTGCGTTCTGTTTCGCCTTCGCCTAGTTTGATTCTGTTGTTACTCACAAGCTGATTAGGCTGGGTGTAGGTTGCTAATAATACACACTTTTCTCGGACACCATACTCAAAAGACACATTACTGATAAAAATATCTTACTTTGTAGATTCAGAGCAAATTCCTTGCGATATGGAGCCAATGGAGTCAAGCAATGAGTAGCTATGTTTCTTTTTCCACAATGATATCAATATTTCGATGAACATTAAGATTAAAAAGAGTGGCAAAACCTGAAAAATGAATTATACATATGTATATTATATGTAAATTATATGTATATTATACGTAAATTATATGTATATTATACGTAAATTATATGTATATTAAAATTATATGTAAATTATATGTATTTAAACAGAAACAGCATTGTTCAAGGGCCTACACAATGTAGAAAGGAGTAGTATTGTATGGTATGTTTTTATTTTATACACTTGCACTGTTGTTTGGTCAGATGGAGGATTCATACGTTGTGATGAATGCATGGCTTAGTTTGGAATTTTCTCCAAAGTTTTAGAATGGTTTGAGTCAAATATAAAGAGTGAGTGGCTGGAGTTAGCGAATAAGTTTGTTACTCAGTTAAAGTGTAATCAGTAAATGATTTAGCCAGTTTGTCTGTTGCTGTTAGCCAGTTAGTTCACTTCTGTAAATGTCGAATTTGTGTTTGTGGCAAAGTACAATAGATTAATTATAGAAAATCGTAAAATTTTTAGTAGAAGAAATAAAACGCTTTCGTTATCATTAAGTGGACTGGACTTTGCCTTGTTCTTTTTAAGGAAAAATCTAAAATAATCCGTCCAATAATGTACAGGTAAAATGAAAAATGCTCAAAAAACAGTAATTTTTTTACTGAATCCGTACAAGAAGATAAGGGTTGTCTATACGTTTTTGTACTTCCCTCCTTGCACTTTAGGATGGTTGTCTATACGTTTTTGTACTTCCCTCCTTGCACCTTAGGATGGTTGTCTATACTTTTTTGTACTTCCCTCCTTGCACTTTAGGATGGTTGTCTATATTTTCTTGTACTTCCCTCCTTGCACCTTAGGATGTTTGTCTATACTTTTTTTGGTACTTCCCTCCTTGCACCTTAGGACGTTTGTCTATACTTTTTTTTTGGTACTTCCCTCCTTGCACTTTAGGATAATTGTCTATACTTTTTTGGTACTTCCTCCTTGCACTTTAGGATGGTTGTCTACTTTCTTGTACTTCCTCTTTTCACAGTACTTACAGTTTTTAGTAATAATATGTTTTCAGGATAATGCATCAGTATTTCACGATTCCATCCAGGGTGATGCATGATCTTCAAGTTCCACTCCTGATGTTTCTGGAACTACTTTAGTATCTGGCTTTTTGGATTATAAAAATTCATCAAGCACTTCAGTACCACCTGCTCTTTTCAGATTGCAAAGTGTTGGTCATAGAGATAGTAATGAAGATGAGTCAGGGATTAAACAACACGTAATAGTTCTTTCCAAGTTGTACAATACCTTCTTTTTGCAGCGTTCATTATTTTACTGTAGTAGGCAATCACATGTTCTTTTATGTGCTGTACTTATGGTAACACTGCTCCCAATGCAAAATCACTGGTATCTACATCAACTCTGAATGAATCTTCAAAGCTTGGTATGCTAATGCATCAGTAGAAGTGATTTTTCTTTCGTTTGTTGATGACCTGTTAGCAGTCAGCAGTCCAGCAAAATGATTTGGTTTTTCTAGCAATTTGTGTCAAGTAATGGTTTTAAAAAACAAGTGATAGCAGAGACACAGTCCAGAGAATCATCTTATCTCACAAAGCGTTTGTGGTGTTGGCCTATTCTGAAGATACAATATTGATTGAGTTTGTGGACACTTTCGCTCGTATGTGCTCCAGGAAAATCAACTGTTGACAGAACAACTTACACATTTTTTAGGATTCAACTTAAGATTTTCTTTCCTTAATCAATCGAATACCCCTGTTAGTCTATAACAAGCATCATCGACTTGAATTTTCCAGCATCCACTCTTCAAATCCAATGTTGAAAGTCGCTTTGACCCAGATAAATCATCCAAAATATAGTTAATTCTTTGCAGTGGGTGGGCATATTCTTTTGTAACTGCAGTCACCCTTCATTACCAAAGAAAAATTATTGTGGATTCATTCTTCTTACAGGTAAGTTAAGCACTAATTTCTCTTTATATGAAGAATTGATAACATATTTCCTGTTCTTGATCCTAATGATGATACCCTCATTCTTTAGAGTTACCAGAGTTCTCTTAATCAATAATCTCTCAGGGTAAGCTGGAATGTTTTTATAGTCATTAGACCAAGAGTTGTTTCTCATAAGTATTGGTTCGAGTAATTTACTTTGTTGTCACTGAAAGTTTAACTTATGGTGCTGTATTTTTCTTGTATGTTGTGCAATTTGGTTTCTTATTCATAGATTGTGAAACTTTTTGAAATAAGGCTAACTTTACATCTTTCCATACGAAGTCTATTCTCAGTATGCACACTTTCGTGATGTTAATTACCCACATATGTTGTGTAAAGAAGAATCCCACGATGAGGGAGACTCTCAACTGCCTCTTATTATAACTTTATGACCATTTATCGCTTCCATCAATCCACACTCTTGCTTCACTTGTGAAGGTAATTTCCCACTGTTCATTACCAGATCAGGTTGAATAGTACGGAATTAGTGTTGATCAACATGTTCCCATCTATTAATCCATTGAATCGTGGATTGATTTCTTTAAATAATGAACTTCTTATCTCATCTGGGGCAATCAAAGCATTCTCAGTGGAATTTCAGCCTTGAGTCAACTAACAGGTGTTCTTCGAAATCTGGTTAGCTTTTTGTTGTTCCTTTGATTTGCATGAGCTCTGGGAGACAACTTTATGGCATATTTTTCTCGGCTTATTATCATATGTTGATTCAAAGTCATAGCTATAATATCCGTGTTTTCTACACTTATAGCTCTTTCTTTGTACTTTCATCTTTTGGGAATAATTTACTTCTTATAGAATTTTGCTTGCAGTTCCTGGCAACATGTTCTTTTAAACACATTCTTTCCTTCAGTTTACTTGTTCATTCTGAGTAAACAGTTTTGTAGTTAATCCTTTGAGTTTTAATAGACTTCCATCAGATGTACTTGATGTTTTCACACAATGTGGTCTGATGATCTTATAATTTTTGAATGTTACTTTTAGTTGTTTATTTATAACTTTAATTGATTCAAGTTTTGTTGAAAGCTGGCCAATTCTCCTTAAAGATGCAAAGCTATTTTGCTTTAGTTTCCAGTGGTTATCCACAGTGGTGTGGAGGAGTTGGTCATGTGCCAAAAAATCCATCATTTCACGTGGAACATATTACTTTGCATTAGAAACTTCCTTCTGATGTGACAACCCAGATCTATGTGATAAGGTGGCCAATAATGCTTCGTAGTTGTTACGTTCTTTGTGGGAACGCTGCTTAATGAGCTGTTCTTTTTAAATATGCAGTAAAATAAATAACATACGTTTCACTATTCGATCCATTCAAATTGGAAATTATTTCAAATTGTATATTATATACTTCCAATGGTACCTTTCCATGACAATATGTTAGTTTCTCAACTGGACAACATTACTGGTCTGCTAAATTACATAGCTTAATGAAATAGCGATGTTGCTGGAATAGTATAGGAAGTTACTGGAGTTACAGGTGGCACAACAATACTGGTGACGGGTATAGACCAGTTGGACTCTCCTATTCTATTGCATAGTGAATAGTGTTTCAGATTGGATTTCCTGAACAGGTGCAGAGAATTAGAAAGAGGCGTGGCTAGTTTGATCCTTATATTTGCCAGTTCAGTTTTAGATATTTTTCCTACAGTAGACGTACTCGTTATCATTTCCCATGACTTTGTTGAACAAATTTTTATCTTTCTTTCATTTAACTGTCTCTTTCTTCTTGCTTTTATTTTCTTTCTCTTTATGTTTAGTCCTCTTATAATTTTCTGTATTTTTCTTCTTAATCATCTTTACTCTGTTTCATCATTTCCAGCATTTATTTTTACCCACTACAAACACCATTGTTGTAACGAATTCTATTGTTGGGCTGGTTATTTTAGTTTAGTTGTTAATAAGAAGCTTTAATGGTCATTGGAAAGTACAGTTCATTAAGTATAACGACAATATTTGTTTGACTGCATGTTTTTTTTTTAGTTTGTAGAATTTTAAGTAACTAATGGCAGGCCTAACTTCACGACTAAACAACATCTACACAGAAATTCCATTTACTTGCTAATTTTGTATCTTTTGTACTTCATCGCAAAGAAATTTCAACCTTACAACAGTGAACTATTAAGAACTGACTAAATTTTACACTAATTATTCATTAATTAACTAACAGTCTCACTCAATAACTGTATCCTATCTCGTTCTTTATATCTGTCTCAACCGGTACTAAACCCTTGAAGAAAATTCTAGACGTTAAGCACGTACTCATTACTTGACATCAAACCTCCCTTTGGCCAAAAACAATACAAGCGCTAGAATGAAGGACTTAGCATACGACAATAACATAGAAAATCAATCGTTCAGTTTGTACACCGTTTTCTTTGCAAGCCTAATACAAATAAATCCTAACATTATATGATAATGTTTAATACTCTATATATCATAAGATATCAAGCACCTTAAACAAATATTTACATCGTTTAGTGATAATACAAGGAAATGTCTAACCACGCAGTCTTACATTGTATATATAGATATCTAAACTAGGTTTATAATGTAT
>NW_013667729.1:39390-42164 GCF_000517525.1 Limulus polyphemus
ACAAAGAAATTTACAACCTTAACAACAGTAGAACTAATTAAGAACTGAACTAAATTTTACAACTAATTATTACATTAATTAACTAACAGTCTCACTCAATAACTGTATCCTATCTCGTTCTTTATATCTGTCTCAACCGGTACTAAACCCTTGAAGAAAATTCTAGACGTTAAGCACGTACTCATTACTTGCCATCAAACCTCCCTTTGGCCAAAAACGATACAAGCTCTAGAATGAAGGACTTAGCATACGACAATAACATAGAAAATCAATCGTTCAGTTTGTACACCGTTTTCTTTGCAAGCCTAATACAAATAAATCCTAACATTGTTTTGGGTGAATTGCAGGTATGATAATGTTTAATACTCTATACATCATAAGATATCAAGCACCTTAAACAAATATTTCATCGTTTAGTGATAATCAAGGAAATGTCTAACCACGCATGCTTTACATTTGTATATATAGATATCCAAACTGGTTTATAATGATCTGTAAAATACAGAATTATTTCAATCAATGACTAATAACACCAAATAGTGCCGAAAATGTTATTTATGTGATCTAAGAAAATTACACGTTGATTTGCATGCATACTTTAACAACAACACATAAAATTAAGGTTTTTTTTTGTAAGACAACAACTCTTCATGAGGAGCAGAACTACAGAAACAAACGTAACTTATAAGATTCCATAATTACTACAATAAACTGCTTTATCTTTTGAATAATGTATCATTATGAATTTGTGAGAACTAAGTGTTGAAAGAAATTTCATAAACGACAAAACAGTAAACTAAAAAATAAAGAAAAGTCATATTAGAGTAAAAACAAAAAAATGTTCAACACTTTCGTTGTACAATTAAGCGATATTAGCTTTGTGTTTTTTTCCTTTATTTTTTTTATTTGCTCAACACTTCTGTCATTATGTTTTACAGATATTTTTTTTAAGTATTTGCTTCCGCCACTAAGTAAACTGGGCTCTCAGAAGATCTTGTTTGTTTGTTTTTTTAAGTTAAGCACAAAGCTACACAATGGGCTATCTGTGCTCTGCCCACCACGGGTATCGAAACCCGGATTCTAGCGTTGTAAGTCCGCAGATATACCGCTGTGCTACTGGGGGGCCTCAGAAGATCTAATAAAATGTTTGTTCAGACTGTCATGGAGATTAAATGTAACTTCATGACACAAAGAGGAACTAATGATGTAACCGTTTTAAAATATTTTAATCGTAATTCATATTATTAAACTCGTTGTGTTAGATTTTCTCGAAGAAAGTAAATTAGCTCTTAAATAACTTAGAATTTAGAGATCTTTTAAAAGAGAAGTTTAATATTTGATGATTGAGAATTAAGTATAAATTCACAGAGTAATGAAACATGAAAAGGATTCCTTACGAAATAGCTCCAATTTTGATTTTGAAAATGTAACTCGGATTATATGTATATATATATGGGTGTGTGTGGGTTTATCACTTTATGTAAATCAAAATGAGATTCCAAGACAAAGATAGTATAGCGCAAGTAAATGTTTGTAAAATAATAAATTTTAAGCTTCTTTGTTACGTTTCTCGAGAAAACAAGATATCAATTAATGGGTTTTGACACAAATGCTAGAATCGAAAAGGAACATCATTCATTTACGTTTTTATGTTAAAGTTTTTTTTTAATCTACCTCAGTCACATAATCTGGAACATCCTCAACTTTCTCAAAGGTTTCTTCTCTCGGGTCTACGATATAGAAAAGACGTCCTAATGATTTAAGGGTTATCTCTATCTTCATTTTCAGAAACCACCTTCGAAAGAAGTTGTAGGGTCCTATCGAGTGTGATTCCAAGTCAAGTTTCTGGTTAAAAAAAAGAGAGATAATACGGTTTTTGAGTGTTGAATAATTTAAAAAAATAATCAATCAAAACATGAAGTAAGAGTTGAACGAATGTGTAATGAAAGTTAGACAAAACGGTACACAAACATAAGCTTATATATATATAACAAAATTCTTAGAACATTGAACACATAATGACTGTGATAGAGTAGATCTTGTTTTTGATCACTGTCAGGAACAGTCTATAAAAACAGCACTCAGAATAACCAGAAATCAAGACCCAAGTACATAGCCAACCCTAATAACAAAATGAGTCTCAAGGCATAGCTCACGGATGCTAAATGAAAAATGGCCAAGCAGTCTCTTGATGAAGTCCGAACACTGTATTTGGCTGGGTATTAGCTCAATGGGTAGAAAAACCATCAAGGTTGTAAAGGGAGTGAGTGAAGTATGACCTCTGCTTTTGTCAGACGATGAAAAAGACTGACGCAAAGTTATTGTTTTATGTTTCTTATCCTTCTAGATCATGTCAAAAAGTGATAATACAGCTTTTAGATACAGATATGGCAACGTTTGCACTACATTGTGCAGACAGAAAACCATGGGATCCTCCGTTTTATCCCAATAAGCCAATTAATAGAAACATTAGGTGTTATGATGTGCAAGGGGCATTGCCATCTCTTCTTTCCAGGAATTTCGAAGAAGAAAGCTTTAAGTGTTGTCAACAAATCAACTATTCATCTAGAAGTCTTGAATAATGTGTGAGCAAGTCCAATATAATCAATACTGGTAATTCTAAGACAGTTGAAAACTTTTCATAAGGCTGTACACAGATGAAAAACAAAAGAGCTGGGAATGACAAAAATAGTGTTCAACCGTGAATATTCTGTTACAGGCATCAGGGGCCCGGCATGGCCAGGTGGATAAGGCGCTCGACTCACAATCTGAGG
>NW_013667729.1:43046-45763 GCF_000517525.1 Limulus polyphemus
CCAAAAAAACAAACAAACAAACAATACAGGCATCAGATAGATGAAAGACTCCCTCTCACGTAAGAATGCTTGAAACATCATATTGTACTAGTCCTACAAATTGAAGAAGGAAATATTTACCATGCAAGCACTGTCATCTGTAATAGAGCATGATGGGAAAGTAAAGAGGGAAAATTGAAACACCTTGATTTAACAAGAGATCCTGCATCAGAGTGTGTTCTTGAACTTCTTGCTTGTAACTGTAGGAACTGTCTTGCAGTAGATGGGATTGTAAGTGCAGAGATAATGGACTTAAGTACCGAGAACTGTGTTTCTATGGCAGGCGAAGACTGTCAGAACCCTAAGATTGTTGCAAATAGTAAACTGTATGGAGGGGATTAACTGGGAGAATTTGCAATTTTAATAAGCGCCACGTTTGGATGTTAAGATGCCTCATATATGACATTCTTTATTATTGAAACACCAGTAAAATGTTAGATGCATTGCCTAACTAATGTGTCAGCAATTATACGCTCATAACAATTTGTTTGGTTTATTATGAATTTCGCGCAAAGCTACACGAGGGTTATCCGCGCTAGCCGTCCCTAAATTACAAGTGTAAGATTAGAGGGAAGGCAGCTAGTCATCACCACCCACCGCCAATTCTTGGGCTACTCTTTTTACCAACGAATAGTGGGCTTGGTCGTCACATTATAATGCCCCTACGGCTGAAAGGGCGAGCATGTTTGGTGTGACGAAGATTCGAACCCGCAGATTGGAGTCGAATGCCCACTCATTACAGTAATTTGCCACTTCAAATGTACATATTCACTCCAACAAGTACAATAAAAAATAAATTGTAAGGACAAGTTGGGATGGGTATATACGTACCCTAGCTAGCTACAGTAATATAAAAAGTTTTAATGCTACAAAAAGTATTGACACAAGAAAGTCAAAACTACAAAAACCAAGTTACTTAAAATAAAAAATAATCTATCTCTACTTTGGCAAATCACTTTAATCAACAAGATCAACAAGAGAATTAACGTATAGGAATGTCTACCCTTACAGACCAAACATTTTAGTTTAGTTTATTTTGAAATTTGCGCAAAGCTGCACAAGGGTTATCTGCGCAAGCCATCCCTAATTTAGCAGTGCTAGACTAGAGGGAAAGTAGCTAGTCATCACCACCCACCGCTAACTCTTGAGCTACTCTTTTACCAACGAATAGTGGGATTGGCCATGACCTTACAACGCCCCCACGGCTGAAAGGGCGAGCATGCTCGGTGACGGGGATTCGAACCCGCGACCCTCAGACTGCATGTCGGACGCCTTAATCACCAGGCCTAAACTTTTTTTTAGTTTGTTTGCTAGTAAGTAGAATGCTACACAATGGGCTATCTGTGTTATGGTCACCACAGTTATTGAAACTCTATATTTAGCGTTATAAGCCTTCATACATACCGCTGAGCCTCCGGGGTGCCAGACCAAACTCCCCCCCCCCCCTATTAAGTTCTTTCTAGGAAACAGACACTTAATGTAATGTTACTGCCCAATTCAACAACCAATACTAGCTGTGGATGTTTCTCGAACCTCATCCCTTCAAAATGACTTATCTGTAGTGGGTGTTGAACAAAATATTTTTTGGGGAAAGCTGAGCTCCTAGTCTATTACCAATTATTTGTGAAACTGTATTAATTAAGTTAGCCTAAGTACAATATAAGGCGTAGTGCATGAGTAAATATAAGTACATGTATCCCGACGCTAACATTAGCACACAGAATCACCTCTATCTTTATATCACCATAACAACTTGATGTTCAAACTTTTCGAACTACCGCTTAATGTGACCTTGTATCATTCATTAAAACACTGGAGTTTTTATTGTCTTGTTAACCTTTGCTTTTAAACATGTCAAGGAGAACAAGTAACTTAGCATAACCCTTTATTCCCCTGAAGAAGAATAGAAAACTGTTCGAGTTTTGTATCTCGTTTGAAAACAAGCTAAGAACAACAATATAGAAGAAAAGGTTATTATAAAGATGCCCACGTCTATATCTGTGAGACTGTTTCGTTTCTTTCAAGAACACAAGGATACATGAATCTATTGCTATACATCGAGAAGAGGGAAACAAGTAAATCATGCCAAGTTTCATATTTTTGCTAGAATCACGTTGATATGTTTGTACATCACCTTTCACAGGACATAGACAGACATCTCAAAAACAACACCAAAAAAAGACCAATAATTCCAGAAGAAATATCTTCTCTATCAGTTGATATTAAGGCTTTTAGCCTTCATCGGAGCTTCAACGAGAGTAAAAAAACATGCCATTAATAACCTACACAAACTACTTATCAGTTGATATTAAGGCTTTTAGCCTTTATCGGAGCTTCAACGAGAGTAACAAAAAAAACAAAAAACATGCCGTCAATAACCTACACAAACTACTTAACAGTTGATATTAAGGATTTTAGCCTTCATCGGAACATCAACGAGAGTAAAAAAAAAACATGCCATCAATAACCTACACAAACTACTTATCAGTTGATATTAAGGATTTTAGCCTTCATCGGAGCTTCAACGAGAGTAAAAAAAAAAACAAACAAAAAACACGCCATCAATAACCTACACAAACTACTTATCAGTTGATATTAAGGATTTTAGCCTTCATCGGAACATCAACGAGAGTAAAAAAAAAAAAAACATGCCATCAATAACCTACACAAACTACTTC
>NW_013667729.1:46008-47930 GCF_000517525.1 Limulus polyphemus
AACGAATAGTGGGATTGACCGTCAAATTGTAACGTCCCTATGGCTGAAAGGGCGAGCATATTTGGTGTAACCAACTGGCCATGTCCGGACTTCAAATAGTTAGATTGATTAATAACAAAAGGTTAGACGACCAGAAGTGGAATAGTTCCGTATCTGGAAATTTAACTGGTTTTTGTGCGCGAGAAACAATGAGACTGAACAGATTTATTAAAAATGAAAACAATATTTGTTATGAAACAAGAAAAAGAAAACGTAGCACATGTACATTAAAATATAGTTATTTCTACTGGACCTCTCATAACTGCACAGCTTCCTTTATCTCAAGATAGACTCCACAGAACTAAAACACAAAGATCTTAAAATATGGTCTATACTTGATCAACTGTAACACACAGACAGTATCAATTCGGCCAGCAAAGGATATCACAGTTGTTGATCTTATAAATCCAGATGCTATATGTTACTAAAATATACCCTCGGGCAGAATAGACATTATCTATTATAGAGATCAAAGAAAGAAAGCAACTGTGGTTGTGCTAAAACTGCATAAAAACGAAACAATTTGATCTAGAAAAATCCAGTATAACTAAAAGCAGGAAGAAAACATGTGATACGTCTGCATATCACAGTAGAACTGTTCTTTATAGACCGTTGCTCATTTGTTTCAACAAGAAAAATATCCTATCAGCATACTAGTTACAATCTCACAAATAATGTAATTAAAGCGAAAAATATCTCTGCATCTATGTATTATTAAATTAATAATGACTTTTGTTTTGCTATTTTGCGAGTTCGAACAAAAGAACAACTTTACTTGTAACTCTTTAAGTCGTCTAACGACAACAATGTATGACTGTGTTCCTGGGAAAATAGGGAAACTCAGCTACTAATTCTAGCAATCTTTGTATTCGAAGAAAAATGAAGTTTGAAAACAAAAAGGAATTACTACACTTATGATGAACAACACTGTTCGTTTTGAATTTTGCGCAAAGCTACACGAGGGCTGTCTGCGCTAACCGTCCTTAATTTAGCAGTGATAGACTAGAGGGACGGCAGCTAGTCAAAATCACTCTTTTGGGCTACTCATTTTCCAACGAATAGTGGGATTGACCATCACATGATAACGCGTAAACAACTGAAATGGCGAGCATATTCGGTGACGAAGGTTCGAACCCATGACCCTCAGATTGTGAATCGAGTACCCTAACCACCAGTCCATGCCATGGTTCCATAACCACTCTTAAAATGTTAAATAGGTTAAGGAAGTGAACTGTATTATTATCAATTGGGTTTAAGTTACCTACAAATAAGATTTTTAGGGTAAGGGTTAATGACATTAATATTTAATTATTTTATTTTTAACACCGATTACATTATTTTATATGAATTAACTTTAATATCATTCAGAAGAACTGGCGAACCAGTAAGTTTAGTCTTCTTGGTTCTAGAGCAAGTCATACAACCACAGCTCAACGTGAGAAATCTACATTAAAAAAAAAGCCACAAGTGAAAGCAAAGAATGACCTGTTATAAAGTGTTAACCACGCTAGTTAGTTTAACCGAGCATGTTCGGGTTTTGATCTCACGACCCGCAGATTGCGAGTCCAGCGCCCTAACCACCTGGCTGGGATTTATAGAACTGTTACGTAAATGATTATACAATAATTGAAACAGTTATATTCTGTAATGTATCTCCAATTTAACTGTTCTTATTTTGCCGAGTGTGTTATATTAAAATGCTCACTTTTGCTTTAACGCAATCGACGCACATTTAAGTAAATATACGATATAGACCAAGTTTGCTGAACGAGTCACTCACTAACTTGTTGGTTTTTCTTTTCTTTTTCTTCAGAGAACCATTTCTTGAACCACACACATCATTAGTAGATGAGGTTCAATGTAATTCAGTTCCTATTGTCCAA
>NW_013667729.1:48827-52109 GCF_000517525.1 Limulus polyphemus
CATTGTGTAGCTTTGTGCTAATTCCAAACAAACAAACAAACCTTTTATAGGTTCTAAAAGGTTACAGATTAAAAAAAAAATTAGATTCGTAAAAAAAAGGTATACCGTGATTCAATTCAAACCTTTAAACCCAGTTTCTGAATTAATTGTTTCTTTCAGTATAAAACCTGGCTACCGACACTTTTTTAGTTCATAGCTCATTTATATTATAAAAACATGTTTTGCGACTGATTGAAAAATTAAATACATTGACAAAGTTAAATTACAGTTAGTGAACATTTTGGAGTACTTCGTGGAACGCCGACCCCCAGTGGCACAGCGCTATGTCTGCGAACTTACAACGCTGGAAACCGGGTTTCGATACCCGTTGTGGGCAGAACACAGATAGCCCATTGTGTAGCTTTGTGCTTAACTTCAAACAAACATCAAACTTCGTGGAACCGATATTTACATAAAAATCCTTGCCAGTCGTAACAACTGGAGTTTCTTATTGAAAAGGTGTCCTAATCATAAAAGACAACCCTGACCTAAATGATCTAGTGACGCCCCTCCCGCTATAACTGTTCTACTTAATAGCATGTATTTATTGTACCTTAACACCCGATTTTACTTTCATTTTGCGATCTTTTATTAATAAAAGTATTTTAACTAACTATTGATTTTATAGTAAAATGAATGTCTTCATTGTATGCTCTAAATTTACTTTAATGGTTTGGCCAGGTGGTTAGGGCGCTCGACTCGCAATCTGTGGGTCGCGGGTTCGAATCCCTGTCACACCAAACATGCTCGCCCTTTCAGCCGTGGGGGTGTTATAATGTGAAGGTCAATCCCACTATTCGTTGGTAAAAGAGTAGCCCAAGAGATGGCGGTGGGTGGTAATGACTAGCTGCCTTCCCTTTAGTCTTCAACTGCTAAATTAGGGACAGCTAGCGCAGATAGCCCTCGTGTAGCTTTGCACGAAATCCATAACAAACAAACAACTTTAATGGTTTATATGTGCATATTCCAGTATTTATTTCTACTCGTTATTTTCTAAACTTCGTGTTATCGTATATTATTCGAATATTATTTGTTTTCTTGTTAGATAACTCAATAAAGTTTGTTTCAGGACAAGTGTAATCTGAGACGTTAGACATATGTAAATAAAACATTATTAGTCCTAATCACCGTCTTTGCCTTGATTCTAGACTTATGTCTCATTGGCCTCATTGTGAAATTTTGTTTTTAAGAAACAGCCTTTGTGCTGATCAGTGTAGCACGATGTATCCAATAAGTCCAATAAACAATTCGATTTTAAGCTTTAAAAGATTAACCCAGCAAAATTTATTCTAAAATCGAGGAAAATCTATTCAACGTATCAAACTTCAGTCATTGTGTCAAAAAAAAAACGTAATAATTCAGAAGCAGTAACCAAGAGTTAGCTAAGTTAACCTGTCTTAAAGTAAGCGAAATAATAATTACATTGCATAGAGCTAGGCGTGGCCCCGTGGTTGTTGTGTCGGGCTACAGATCAAAGGATCCATGTATTGACATCTGATAGCGCCGCGCTCTTTTTTTCGGACGCTTTATAAAAGTAACAGTGAAACCTGTTATTTGGTTTAAAGACCCTTACGAACCCCTTTGAGTTCAGATACTGTTGACCGGCTGCCTTCCTTCTGGCCAGTAAAAAATTGGGAACTGCTATACCTGAACTCGTCTAGGGGTGTCTAACCTTATTATTTTTTAGTCCATGTTGGCCTAAGGTGTAGATCAGGTATAGGACTCCAGTTTCAGTTCTAACCTAAAAAAATTATAAATAATTATACTAAAGCACGTTATACAGATTGTAAATTAGAAATGTTAATCTTAGTATTTTGAACAATAGGGGGGGGGGGGAATGCATGACTCAATTTTATTGACAGAATGATCGTTGTCGGGTTGTGAAGAGTGGTCCGAACGTGTTATCTTTTTCTATTTTTCCTTTATTTACATAATATATTCAAATTACTCAATCAAATACTTATTAATTTTTTTCCGGACATTTGGCGAATTTTCATTACTTGCCTTAAAATTCGGCGCAATAAGAAATTGTATATTTTTCTCCCGAGATCCCCCCCCACAAAAAAAAAAAAAGACGAACAAAAATCTTGCCGACAGAAATCACGAAAAATTGGATGTGTGCTAATAAATAGAATATTGGGGGTCGGGGGTGGGTGGATCCTGAAAAACATTTGTCGAATAGCTAGCTTTCTCTTATTGGCTGTTTAGGTTGAAATACCAAAATGAAGTTTGTAACTTTTAAAACTGTTTTTTTTTATTGCATTCTTTAAGTAGTTTAAAAAGAATTAGACAGCCCGCGTCAATATGTTTGAAAAACTTTTTTACATTAGTGTTTATTCCAGTTTGTTGTTTTTTTTCTCTATCAAAATACAGTTAACTACATAACACGCAGAAGGACTACTACATTCTATTCTCTATCAAAATACAGTTAACTACATAACACGCAGAAGGACTACTACATTCCTAAAGAACATCTTTACTTGCATGTAGTCGTTTTATCCTTGACATATTTGAGGACCTAAGATTCAAGGACATACACTAGGAGGTAACATACCCAATCCAGTTGTATACTTACACAGATTTGTCTTGTGGGTTGGTTCTCTATACACACACTGTATAGAGGGCTTCAGTTGTTTTAATAAAGCAGGTTCAATGAATTCTATGTGGCGCCCTCTTTAAAACGGTTTTACTTTCATTGAATATTTAGCACTCGTGTGGATCTTCGCGCTGGATATCGGTTTAAATAATTAAATAAACAAACACTATAGCGCCCCCACGGCTGAAAGGGCAAGCATGTTCGGATGAGATGGGGATTCGAACCTGCGACCCTCAACACTGAAATAAAAAAACAACAACAAACTACAATAATAATACCAGATATTTAAGTATAAAAACAAACCCTTCCTGAGTTATAGTTTCTCAGTGGTACATCTTAAACAAGTTTCCTGAGTTATAGTTTCTCAGTGGTACATCTTAAACAAGTTTCCTTAGTTAGGGTTTCTCAGTGGTACATCTTAAACAAGTTTCCTTAGTTAGGGTTTCTCAGTGGTACATCTTAAACACGTTTCCTTAGTTAGGGTTTCTCAGTGGTACATCTTAAACAAGTTTCCTTAGTTAGGGTTTCTCAGTGGTACATCTTAAACACGTTTCCTTAGTTAGAGTTTCTCAGTGGTACATCTTAAACAAGTTTCCTTAGTTAGGGTTTCTCAGTGGTACATCTTAAACAAGCTTCTTTTTTCATAA
>NW_013667729.1:52977-57107 GCF_000517525.1 Limulus polyphemus
CTTCTTTTTTCATAATTTTAAATTCACGAATTCGATAGTAGCTCAGTCAAAATCCAGTTTTTTGTTGTTTTTTTTTGCTCTCTCAAGATCTAGTTTTTTGTTGTTTTTTTTTTTTGTCTCTGTCAAGATCCAGTTTTTTGTTTGTTTTTTTTTTGCTCTGTTAAGATCCAGTTTTTTGTTGTTTTTTTTTGCTCAGTCAAAAATCCAGTTTTTTAATCACATGTTCAGGTTCAATGGCTAAGACTACTAAGTTTATCATTATTTGCCCCCCCCCCAGTGGCACAGCGGTATGTCTGCGGACCTACAACGCTAGAAACCGGGGTTCGATACCCGTGGTGGGCAGAGCACAGATAGCCCATTGTGTAGCTTTGTGCTTAACTTCAAAGAAACAATTATCATTATTTCATGAGCTAGACAACTCGTCGCCGTCGCCCTCTATTACCCTTATCTTCTTTCAAGGTCACATCTGCGGTGGGAGTGACCGGGGGAGTCGTTGCATTTCACTATAATACGGTGTCAAAAAACATTGATCGTTCTGTTAACATGAAAAGGAAACAACCAAAAATTCAGCAGCCCCTAGGATTTAATCTAGTAAGCCTAGTCGGCAGCATGGCATTTTATATGTTAAAATTCTATCGAATGTGATTGCTTCTCACACACACACACTAAAATGTTTGAATGTTAACCCTATAACTGTACAAAATTGTCGTTAATACAGTTATTTTCCAAAGCTTTAGCTTTTAATTTTAACTTCTAACAAGAGCGTTGCATGTTTTTCCGCTCAGGTTATGGTCACTTGTACGAAATAGATCAAATGTAGTTTATAATCAATCATATTTCTGTTCAAAACTTACTGATAACATTTGACACTTACTTAAGTTTTATCTTAATATGAAGTTTGCTTTTTTATGCAAACTACCAATATGTAAAAAAAAGAAAAGCAAACTTGTTTAGTTGTTGCTGAAAATAGTTAAACTAAATACGTATATTTGATATGTAGTTGTTTGTTATTAAGCACAAAGCTACGCAAAGGGCTATCTGTGCTCTGCCCACCACGGGTATCGAAACCCGGTTTCTAGCATTATAAGCCCGCAGACATTTCGCTGTGCCACTGGGGGCATATTTTATACATAATGTTCATAATATTATAGCACTAGGTGCGAAGGCTTATTACTTCCAGAGCCTCACTCAATTCGGGCCGGGCGTAGCCCAGTGGTTAGCGTGCCGGGATCAGAACGTTCTAGGTACGAGTAGTGATATGCTACTCAGCATGCTATGCACTTAAAGCTATGAGGACATTAAAATTGGAACAGTCAATTCCGCTATTCGGTTAAGGTTAGCCGCATAGTTGAATGGTGCTGATGGATGGTAGTCGCTCTGTGTGTGTTTTCTTATTGCAAAGCCATATCGGGCTATCTGGTGTGGTCACCGAGGGGAATCGAACCCCTCATTTCAACATTGTAAATCCGAAGACTTACCGCTTAATCTATTTACTTAGATCAGAGATAAAAATCAACTCAGTAAAGAATATATCTACTTTATACACCGTTTGTACTTTTATATATATATATATTGAGTAGAATGCATTATTTCACCAACTAGATTTCTTCACTGTTAGCGATATTTTCGGCCATAATCCTAATAATGTCTCCTAATAACATAAATAATAGTAATAAATAGAAATATATATATATCAAAGCTCTAGCGTATACCGTTGATGTAACTTACTTACAGAATACTTAAACACTAATGGTTTGCTTCTTGTAATATGGTAGATTGTTTGTTTGAAGTTAAGCACAGAGCTAAACGCCCCCAGTGGCACAGCGGTATGTCTGCGGACTTACAACGCTAGAAACCGGGTCTCGATACCCGTGGTGTGCAGAGCAAAGATAGCCCATTGTGTATCTTTGTGCTTAATTAAAAAACAAACAAACAAACAAAGCTAAACAATGGGCTATTTGTGCTGTGCTCATCACGGGTATCGAAATCCGGTTTCTAGCGTTGTAAGTCAGCAGACATACCGCTGTGCCACTGGAGGGCAATATGGTAGAATGAATGTTCCTTGTATGCAAAACGTAATGTAAACCCTATAACAATATCTTCTGACCAATGAAATCTCATTAAACGACTTCGACAGTGTAACGTGAGAGCAGCTTGATATCTGGGATAAAGTGATATTACACGTGCTGCTGTTTCCCTTGTGTCAAGTGCAAGGACAGTACCGCTAGTACAGAAAAAATCAACAACTGAGTTTTATGAAGATAAACAATAATTCACCGTAAAAAAAATATTGATACTCTAATGAAAATATAACCATGTTAAATGTAATAAAACAAAAACAACTAATTTCTTTTCAACCTATCTCTGCTGTACCCATCATTGCCAGGTGGTTAGGGCGCTCGACTCGTAATCTGAGGGTCGGTCGCGGGTTCGAATCCCCGTCACACCAAAACATGCTCGACATTTCAGTCGTGGGGGCGTTATAATGTGACGGTCAATCCCACTATTCGTTGGTAAAAGAGTAGCCCAAGTGTTGGCGGTGGATGATGATGACTAGCTGCCTTCCCTATAGTCTTACACTGCTAAATTAGGGACGGCTAGTGCAGCTAGCTCTCGTATACTTTGCGCGAAATTCAAAAACAAACAAACAAAACCCATCACAGGAATTGAAACCCTGTTTTTGGCGTTATACGCCTTCAGACTTGTCATTGAGCCACTGATGGGCACGCATAACGAAAGTACACAACGGCAGTTTCCTAAATAACCTTGTGCTTCCTTGTCTGTATTCGAGACAAGCAACTTTCGGACTGGTTTACGAATGCTTTATGATACGCATTTAAAGTATCCATTATAACTGAGTTCTACGTGTAGTGACTATAAAGTCACGTTCATTGGCAAAACGAAACGCCACTTAAAAACTAGTCTGTGAGCATTTAGGAGTATCTAACAGAACCAACCATCCACTACTTAAACCCAGCCACTCATCAATTCGCTCTCATTCTGAAACCACATGTCACAATATTTCATTTAAAGATTTCTTTATCATTACCACAGAATCTTCAGACCTTGACCTCTACATTAAAGAAAGTCTATATAAAGTCCTTCTTTAGATCTAAAATTGTTCTACATTTTCACACTTAACTCAGCTGTTGTATAATATATATATAAACGTTGTTTCATCCGTCCATCTACCGTTTTTCTTAACAACTAACTAAACTAATAATTATGTTATCATATTATAATTTTAGTTATAATCGTCTTTGTAACACAATTTTCAGACTTCGCTGAAGATGGAATAAGTTGTTCCGAAACGTTCGAATCTTGTAAATAAAATGTTTTATGTTATATGAACCGTCTTCATCATAGAGAAATATTACAAAACATAAAAATTAAAACGAACATCTGGTTGCTATAATCTCTTTTAACGTATTGATAAATAAGATACTGATTAAGTAAAATTACCTAGGAATTCTATGAGGATCGGACAATATAGGTTTTATATTAAGTAATACAAGATTAAACTACCCTTTTTTTAAAGCGCTTAATTCAGTTACTTTTATGTCATCTTTGTTTGTTTGTTGTTAAGCCCAAAGGTGCACAATCGGCTATTTGTGCTCTGCCCACCACGGTATTGAAACTCCGGTGTGACAGCGATAAGCCTACGAACTGACAACGTTATTAAACTCCGGGGGTGAGTCCTTGCGAACGTATTACTAGACTAACCTATTTTGCATATATTTACTAGGGAATAAACATTTGGTGTTTAGATATGTACTAGATTGAGTGACGTTTAATGCGGACTTAGTTTTAGGAACTGCTTATGCATATAGGCCATGAAGAAAAGTAGGTGAAGGAAAAACAATTACATTTAATCAGTTTAACTTATATACATTATTCTTAACTTCTTTGACCTTGCTTGAACTAGAAATGCCCGAATCAGTGACTCAGACAATATTTGACTCAGACAATATAGGCCATGAACAAAAGTAGGTGAAGGAAAAACAATTACATTTAATCAGTTTAACTTATATACATTATTCTTAACTTCTTTGACCTTGCTTGAACTAGAAATGCCCTAGAAATGCCCGAATCAGTGACTCAGACAATATTTTTTATACGTAAAATTTTTC
>NW_013667729.1:57263-59032 GCF_000517525.1 Limulus polyphemus
AACTTCTTTGACCTTGCTTGAACTAGAAATGCCCGAATCAGTGACTCAGACAATATTTTTTATACGTAAAATTTTTCATGTTTGTATTATTTTTCACTGTTCGAAATGTTATATTAATATTTAGTTAATACGTTTATAAATATTCGCCTAAGCATATTTAAGCTCAATTAGCGTATATATTTTTCTTAATACACCGCAATAATTAAAGATTAAGTATACAAACCTGGTGTTTATTAATTACAGTATGTTTTCACATAGTCACTTGATTAGCGTATATAAACATGCTCGCCCTTTCAGCCGTGTGGGTATTATTATGTAACGGTCAATCCTACTATTCGTTGGTAAAATAGTAGCCCAAGAGATGGCAGTGGGGGATGATGACTAGCTGCCTTCCCTCTAGTCTTACACTGCTAAATTAGGGACGGCCAACGCAGATAGCCCTCGTGTAGCTTTGCGCGAAATTCAAAACAACCAAATTATAAAGAACGCTCCTGTTACTATGTTGTTGCTTTTTAAACACAATAGAAAATGAAAATACATGTTTTAATATTTAATTTCTTATCTGAAACTTGAAACCTCTAAAGTTCAGGAAGTCTGAAGGGGGGGGGGATATTTTTTCTTAATGGTGATATAAAATTCTAAACTCACTTGGGAAATATGTGCGCATGGCAGTGAAATAGTTAAATGTTTGTTTTTCAAATTCTTAAATTTAGTTTTCATTTTTTAACGAGGTTCATAATCAATATACAGGGTGTCCGAAAAATCTAGAACCTTAGGAACCAGGGTGTCCGAAAAATCTAGAACCTTAGGAACCAGGGTGTCCGAAAAATCTAGAACTTTAGGAACCAGGGTGTCCGAAAAATCTAGAACCTTAGGAACTTGAACGAATTTATAAAGTGTGTTCCACATGCTATCCTTGCAATTCGAAACAAGTTTGGATTAATTAACAAAAGGATTAACTCGACCTTCTTATATTTTGACAGCGCAATAACTAGTTAGATATCTGAAAAATAAGAAAAGCTGCAAATCACCTTTGGTTCCAGACTTTTCGGACCCCCCGTATAGAACTAAATATTCTAGTCTTTGATAGTGGGGGCAGGTTTTCCTTCGTTTTGTTTTGATAACACCTTCTTGCCCTCTGGTGACTCGATGGTAAGCTTCAGGGCTAAAACTAGGGGATCGATTTCCGCAACAGCACAGATTTCTGTGATGATTAAATGGTTATCGACTTTAAAGAATGAATGAAGTATGATATCTTCTCTAACACAAGTTCTAAAAATAGCAACTAGATGATTGCATATAAAGCTTTCGCACACAACAAACATTTGGCATGTTTATTGTTTATTATGTGGTTGTTATTCCTAGTTCATAAAAATTTCAAATATAAAGCTGATCTACCAACCATGTTACTAGTTTTTTGATTCCACGTGTTTTCAGCATCAAACCCCGAATTTTAACGTTATAAGCCTTCAAAATTACTACTAAACTATCGGGGTATAGATAACTATAAACGTACTAATAATTTGCCAGAAGAGGGGGCGAGGGCCGCCTGGAGGGGTCACCTATCTTAACCACTCGCACCACTATATAGTAGTGTGTTGTCTGTCAGTAGATACTAAAATGACGTCATATAAGAGACGCTTAACACTGCAATTTGTACTGTCGTGATGTCAGTAAAACGTACGGATGCCAAGAATCACGAGAAGAATTATGCACTCTGTAGGCTACAATACAGCATGACATATGAACTTCAAAAGCAAGAAATACAA